>NW_017534520.1:493174-494116 GCF_001853355.1 Bactrocera latifrons | reverse complement strand
ATCCCCAGCAGTCATGCCAGCAAGCACATATCCCTGTCTCTTATACACATCTAGATGTGTATAAGAGACAGCTAAAAGAGGGTGCAAAAATTGCATTTTATTCTTGGCAGTAAAAAATAAGAAATTGAGAAATACTATTTTTTATAAAATTTCAATTAATTTTTTTTTATTAAGCTTCTTATATCTAATTTGAACTATGTTGTAATTATTTTTAGATAAAGCTGAAAAATTAAATTTTTTTAAATACGTATACAATTTTTATTTCACTTATTTTTTATTATTTTTGAATAAAATAATTATAAAAATGAAAAATAACTACATTAAATTAAAAATGTAAAAACCTCTCTCTTATACACATCTAGATGTGTATAAGAGACAGATGCCCAAATATGCATGTGTGTGTATAAAGTATAATAGTTTAGAAATTGAAAACAAAAATTTGAAAAGTGAACGTAAAATATAAATATTATAAAGAAAAATCAAACGATTAATTAAAAAAATTTTATATTTTATAAACAAAAAATTAATAATCACTGAGAATATTTTTTCTGAAAATTAAATTTAAAAAAATTCAAACTCTTTACGTAGGTATGTATATAAAAATTAAACAAAATTTGATAAGCTATATATCAATATCAAAATATTAAAACAAATATTGCTTGTAAGAGTACTTTATCAAAAACTGAATTACTTTTTCTGAAATTATTTTTATTAAACTATTTTTGTTACTTAAAAATTAAAGCTGATTCTTTCTCTTTAATAAAGTTAACAAGTGTTGAAAAAATATTATGTAAAAGTAAAATGACAAATAGGTACTTAATCATATTCTTTTATTAATTATATTATTTTTTTTTTATTTCATTCCCGAATATTTTGGGTATGAAGATGTGTATAAGAGACAGACTCGAAAAAGAGTGTTCCACAAGTTAATTTGAAATTTTC
>NW_017534520.1:469263-492839 GCF_001853355.1 Bactrocera latifrons | reverse complement strand
ATTAAAAAAAGAAATGCCCAATTTAAAGGGAAAAACATAATAATAGTATTTGAAATTTTTTTTTCAAATTTAATAGTTCCCAGTTCAGAAAAACGATAAAGGAAAACTTTCTCTGATAATAAGAAATAATTTTTTATACTTAAATTTTCTAATATTGTGATTTTTTATAAAGTTAATAAGAATTATTAGCAATAAAGTATGTCATTACTTTTATTTCAAAAAAGGATAAAAATTAGAAAAATTTATTAAAAATATAAATTAATATCACGTCCAAAAATGATATATGACAAGTGAGAAATGACCAATGTATAGCATATTCATTGAAATCCCCAGCAGTCATGCCAGCAAGCACATATCCCGCAGCTAAGTAATGTCAACCAAACGGGCTTTCCTTAATTTTTTTTGCTTACGACTTAAGCCTAGAGCTCTTTTGAAGAATTATTTCACAGAAATTTATATTTTCAAACCCAAATCGGTCCCCTGAACTTACATTTCCTATAAAAGTTATGTTTTCGATTCTATTTTTTTGTACTTCGCTAAAACTCTGCGACTTACGTTGTCACACCAAATCTCATTTCTGCTCTAGAACTATATGAGCCACTTAAGTATTTGCATCACGCTCAGCTAATGTTGGTTTATCGCCTTGCTGCTCAAAGTAAATCCGAGGCAATGATTTTCGAGGCTGCCAACAGAAAAACTATGAAGATTAAACGATTTTTGCTGTTCTGTTGGCTACGCGTTGCCAAAGCGACGTTTGAGTACGTTTTGCGACAGTGTACAATTAATATTTTCTTTTTTTTCGACCAGCGAAAGTTTAAGGATTTTTCGTTTTTTTTTTTTTTTTTGTTGTAATTTTGTTTATTTCTTTCGTTTTTGATATTATATTTTTAATTTTTTTTTAAATTTTTAGATTGTTTTTTTTTTTACTTATTAAACATTTTTTATTTTATTTTTTATGTTTTTTCCATTTTTTCATCCTTTTTGCCTTTTTACACATTTGGAAATTTTCTGCTTGTCGCTTCAAGTAGCTTTGTGCTCATCTCGTCGCCGATTTTCTGCCATTTTGGCATACCTTTCGCTACATTCCACAAACTTTCACTCGTTTTCGATCTGCTTGTCAGTTAGCTGATTTCTCTTCTTCTGCAGCGCACACCGCGCCCACCGTTGCCAATGCGCGTCGTCATGTACAAGATTATCCTTTTAAATTGCAATGATTACTTTTTGGTCATTGCACACAAAGCCACAAACACTCACACAAATGCATATTAAGTCTGTAACTCTGCAAGTCAGCATGAAAATACAGCCAAATGAATAACTAACTCGCCGCGTTATAGCCTGCGAATGAGAGTTGAGTGTTTGTGAAGTTTGCTGCATTGCGCCTTGTTGTGCAACTAGTTCAACTGGCGGTCACACAACAACAACAAACACTAGACTAAACTGTGAATGATATTATTTTGCTATTTCCCATACTTTCATTCGCAATCACACAAACGTTGCTCTGTTGGCGTTGGTTTTTCGCTAGCCACCCCGGCGTATACGTAACGTTCACTTTGACACCAACTTAGTGCGTGTGTGTGTGCGAATGAGCGCTGCATTGGCCCCTCTAGCGTGCTGTCACGTTCACTGCCTGCTATCACTGCGAGACAGCGCAATCATTCAAGCCAACAAGCGAAAATATTTATATTCATGTCGCGGTGTTGCGAATGGCAGCGCGCAATGACTGTCCGTCGCAGTGCTGCTTGTTGTTATTGCAATTGTTATAGTGCGCTACGTATATTTGTCTGTGGCACAATCAGAAACGTGTTAAGAAATACTTCATGTTCCACTTGCTTGCCGCAGCTTCACATTCACAATCCCAGTCGCGTCGAGTTAAAACCAGAACAGTCAACAGAGCGACTAGCCCGTGCGCTATTTGGACATACAGTCCTTGGCCACTGCTGCAGCGTGAAATGGACTTGACCGTTCATGCTTTTTCCTTTAGTGCGCTTTTAATTTTTTTCGTTTTTAAATTTTTTGTAATTTTTTTTTATTTTTTTTTTCCTTTTTGTCTTATTTTTTCTTTTTTTTCATTCTATTTTGCTTCTTTTCGTTGTTGCTGTTGTTGTGCTCGTATTAAATGTCATTTCACATTTCGTGACAAGTCGGCTAATCTGACTGGAAAGTTATTTATTTCGCCTCACTGCATCGCACTGCGGCGCTTGTGCACCACCCTCCTCACCTCAACACACCGGCACTCACACATTCAACTTTACTGTTTCGTCTGTAGCATTTTTGCATTTGAAAAATTTTTATTTTTCACTTTCGTGTGACCCGTTCGCACCTGCTCTCCCACTTGCGCCGCTCTTCCTCCCCAAATACGTGCATTTGTAGTGGTGCATGAGTTGAGAAAAATTTCGTTTACTAAATGCATCCATTTTCTTTTTCGTTGCTTCCTCTCCGGAATCATTTTCCATACCAAAATTTCGTCTGAAACTCTTTGCTGTTTCGCTGTCCGCAAAAAAATTACTTTCTATTAAATTTACGTCTTTTCCATGCAAATTTATAGTGTCCACGTTGCACTTCTTTTTGCACTTCTTCAAATGCACCAGCTGATTAGGAATATAATTGCGGAAAAAGAGAGCAATAATGGTAAAGTAAATAAATTTCTGCACTATTAAATGTATGGTGTCAATGAGTTTGCAGTTTAAAAAAAAAAAAATATTTTGCATAAATGACAGAAAGATACAATCAGTAGTGATTTTGTAAGCTTTTAGTACACAGCATACTTTTGGGAGCGCAATAAGATTCCAACGGTAATAGTAATTTTTACTTTGCCAAATTAAATAAAGTTGTGGAATTATCAGGAATTTTAATGATTGCGTACTATTTTCTGTGTTTGAGTTTACTACGGAATTTCAAAGTATACCCTTAGGCGTAGTTTAAATAAAACTTTTTATGAAATAAGCTGCTTTTAAATATATTCAGAATTAAGCCACTTACTATGCTTATAGATTGTATTGATACTCTTAGGTAATGTACTTTTTTTCTTGTTGCTTCTTGTAGTTAGACAAAATTTCAAAATTATATTTAAATTTTATATTGCAACACAAATTTAGAAGTCAGGACGAACAGCGATATCGTCGCGTACGCTGAAGTTCACTTCCAATATTGATATAAGCGGGCAATGCTTTAATAACAAATATAGTTTATATCTCAAAATAAAAAGTATACCTTTAGGAGCGCGTGAA
This sequence comes from Bactrocera latifrons, assembly GCF_001853355.1. NCBI lineage: Eukaryota > Metazoa > Arthropoda > Insecta > Diptera > Tephritidae > Bactrocera > Bactrocera latifrons. Next base: position 489,612 of record NW_017534520.1, on the reverse strand, counting down.
AAAAATTTCTTATAAGATACCTCTGTCAAAAATACATTTTTGTGCTCAAATAAGTCTCTTTCAAACCAAATCCATTTTTTACTTTATTTTAACCTAGATTTAACTGCCATTCAATAGCTTATATAATAAACTTATTATTTTCTATTGAATTTTTACCCTTATGTTATTATTTCGTTAAGTGTGGTGGCAAATTAACTTAATATTTATTTTAAAAAGTTTACATTAAAAACATTTAAATATGACATAACTTCCTTCCTACCTTCCTTTCTAACTTTTTTCTACTTTAAAAAAATTGTTTAGATATATCAAACGACAAACAAACAAACGAAGCAATGTATGAATTTTTTTCTTCAAATAGTTAATTTGTGTGATTTAAATAACTTTGAAGTGTTCCTTACATGCTTGCTGGTGTATTTATTGTCTACAATTTTGCTTCGAATTACGATAAAAGATACAAATCTCTTTCAAAAAATTACTTAATGATCGGCAAGTGAACAGAAAGTGTCCGCTACAGTAAAATCATCTTAATATGGGACGATTAAGTACCAAATCCGCTAAACAATAAACATGTTTGGGCCTGAAAGTCGCAGCGGACTTACGTAGCTCTGTTAAATATCCAACCCGCCAAAGTATTTTAAGAAGCTGAAATTTTTCGTAAAGCATTTAAGCGGGTTCTACTGGAAATGGTTGGAAATTTATTGAAATATAAATTGAGTAGATGTGAAGACATTTAGAGCACTTTTTAAGTTTTAAATAGTAGTACTAGCATATACAGGTTCTTTATAAGTTCAAAATTTACAACTTCTTTTATTTTAAGGTTTGTTGCATACTTTATGGTGATAAGATATTTGAAATTAAAATTTCTCACCCGAACTAAGTAAAGTTCGCCTGCAATTAAATACAAATAATTAAGAATATTCATCTACCAATGCGCGAAACTTTCACACAGAATACATTTATAGCATACTTCAGGGCGCTTAAGGTACTTGACGTTAAAGTAACTAAACAACATTAATGAAATAATGTCACTACTGTGTAAACTTCTTCGGCAATTATATCTAAATACATGTTAGATTAGTTAACTTTAACATACTTTATGGCGTTTAAGGCTTTTGAAGTTAAATTCAGTTGATAGTGTAGCTATTTACATATCTCACATCGCTTTAGTTCACAAAAATGTTACTATAAAATGCGAATATAGTATTTCATCCAAACCAACAGATCCGCATGCTCCTAATTTGTGTTATAATTCAGGAGTGCATGGGTGTGTTTGCTCATTTTTTACACTTTGATTGCTGAATTATTGCCGCATTCACAATCAGATACACACACACATGCTGCTGTAGTTGCACTCATACTCACACGCAGATATGAGCGCATTTATTTGAAGTCGCCCTAAGCAGTTGTGAATTGCGCTACTGACAGGCGGGAACAAGCCACTCAAACAAATTTAATGCGCCAACACACACACGCACACTTACACCAATATAACATAGTGATGTATGTGAGTTTGAATGTGTTGGTACGCGTGTGCGGCTTTGTCAGTCGAACAATAGTTGCGGTGCGACAATGCACAGCTACTTAAGAAGACAAATTGATGTTAGGCGACTTGAGAAATAAAAATGCTGGTGCCAGTTGAGCTGACTACATGCGATTGCTGACAGTCAGCAAAAGCTAGCGCTTTGTAAGGGATCTATAGTAAAGGAGTACAGACCTTTTTTTTTTTTTTTTTTTTTCAACTACAAAATTATTTCTCTCACGACTTTTTTGTGAGCGTAATGCATGTGTGCTAGTGTAGGTATATGTGTGTATTCCTATGTATGCGTAAGTCTGTCTACAATTGCAGCTGTGTGTGTACTCTAGCGCATAATTTACTGCGATAATTTATTAAGTTTACATTGCCACAATAAAGCGACGAGTATGTGCATATCCCTATATATGAGTGTGTCTGTGTGCACAGTAATCAAGCGATTAAGTTTATTACTTAGGAGTAACTTTTATAAAAAGAAGCGCAAATTACTTAAGCTTTTCCGCAACTACTCACTACGTCAGCAGCGAATTCTCATATTTTTATATAATTTTTCATTTTCTCTTTTTCTTTCGCTTCTTCCCGTTGCAGGGTCGCTGTAATCGTGATAAACCGCCGTGCAAATATTTTCATCCACCACAGCATTTGAAGGATCAATTATTGATAAATGGACGAAACCATCTTGCCTTGAAGAATGCACTGATGCAACAGATGGGTATGGCAACTGGACAGCAAGTCATACCGGGACAAGTGCCAGCCGTGGTGAGTTTAAAAATAAATAATGAGCTTAGTCCGTAGACAATGCGTATGTTTTTTGTAAGCGCTGCTTACATTCCATAATATCATGCTTATAAGCATACTTGTAGGAGCTGTAATGCAAACTATTCCACATGCATTCAATATCATTAGTAGACAAGTAAGAAGATAAAAGGGCAAGTCCGCATGATTTTCCATAAATCAACGAACTGGCACTTGTGTGGCTTAGAATAGCAATGTACATAGAGAATTTTAATGAAGGAATTCAAGTGCTCGCTTCAGAGCTTACTGAATATATAAGAGTTATTGCATAACTTGCGGCTGCATTCAATCAGGGGAATACTGTAGAGAATTTTAGATTTTTGTGCGATCGAAAAATTGTACGGAGGTTACATGGAAAACTTCCTCATTTGAAAAGATATATTTACACAATTTTGCATGAATAATTCCTTAAGATACTCGTACCCTTCGAAGAAGCAGCTGCCACACAAACTGATCGATGAGTTAGCGAGATAAAAAACGGAAAAATATAAAAAAATAAATCCATCTCTTTTTTTATGATACAAATTATTTGTTGATTGATTTGAGAAAAAACTTCAAACAACAACAACAACAAATTTTCATTACCGACAGTTACTTAGCAGTTAATTAATTTTTCGTGCTTGAATGAAAACAACAACGTCAATGGATATGGAGTGTACTCCTAAATTCCCAACTCAGCGAGAATTTAATTTTTCGCCAAATAACTTTAAATCTATCACTTATTTAGTGCATAAATACTGAAGCATATTTTTCAAGCTGTCATTAGCTCCAACCACCACGCTCCCTCTTTGTGCTGAACTCGGCACACTCTAAACTTCATAAAATATTTCTGTCACTCCTTTTCAAAATTAGTCAGCAGGGCAGTTTGGAATTATTTTTCGCAACGGAATGCATTATATTAATTTAAAATTCCAGCAACCGAATGACATTGACACATTCTCACTTCGCACTGCAGCATCGTTCGTTTACAAGTCCTCCAAACGAACCCAACCTACGTCGTCTTCATGTTCATCATCAGCTATTCATCAGCTGTCAAAGCTGGCGAGCGGAAAAAGTCGAAATGCGTATTTAAATTAAAATTCATAATAAACCGTCGCAGTGCAGTGGATGGAGTGACAGCGCAGGCTGTTAATAGCAGCCAACAGCTACGAGCCATTGGCGACTAAATACTGTCATTAACGGGGCGCACACTACTACAGCTTTTCCTTACCTTATTGCCGGCTAAATTACTCATTGTTCGTGTACATGCAAGCAGTAACTGTCTGTGTGTTTGTTTGACTGTCGTACAGATGAATAACAAATCCATCATTTTCATTTAACAACAATGTCAGTTGGCAGGCGTTTTTGTGGGAAGGGATGGGGCATAACCCATTAGCGCACCCGGTACATATGTTTGGCTAAGTGGAACTTTGCATATACAGTATAAGTTATAGCCGTTTTGCTTATTTATGACAAATTGAAAGCTTTAAAGCTCGCGAAGACAGCTTTATCATAAAACTCAAATTAAATATTTGCATGTATGAAAATATGCTTTACAAATTTTGCCTAAAAAAGTTTGGTTTCTTTATAAAAGAAACTTTGTTAATTTTTTGAGAAGTTCAGTAATTGTTAGGTGTGGCGTATGAGTACTTTGCTCATTTGATGAGGAATTGCCTATAGTACTATATATTATAATATATGTTGGGTGTGGCGTATGAGTAACATATCACTTGGATACCAGTTTTCAATACTTCTTGTATATTTTCGTACAGATAAACATATATTGAATGGGGGTTACCTATTTTTAGTTATTTATATTATGTAGCTGTTATTGTTGTAAGATTTGCAAAATTCAAATATACTGATATATACATATAGTACATATGTACTAAATGTATAGACCGTTTTTTAAATACATTTTAGTCATCACTTCAGATACTTTGCTTTACTATTTCTATCTGCCATCCCATTTTTATTTTAGTTCGATAAAATTTCACTTAATTCTTTTGATTGTAATTTTTATTTGTTCAAATTTATTTACAAAATTATTTTACAATATTTTTTTTACTATGATCTTATATTCATCTCGCCACTCCTCGGCTCCCTCGTGTCGTTTCATTAAAACTTAATCCAATATATATCGGAAATCTATGCAATAAGAGTTGAGGTAGAAACTAACAGTAAATATGCGTAGTAACCGCACGCGTTATTCATAAGCAGCTAAAAATTATTGTTAAGTAATATTAAAAAAAGATACCTACTTTAGTAATTATTTTTCAGTTTGGCCCCAAAATGATTGTTGTTTATCTTTCTCTCTTTCTCTCCCTCTCTTTTTCTTTTCATTTTTTTCTTTCGTGCTAATCTCATAGCCTCTTGTTTATTCACAGGCCACAAATCCCTACTTAACCGGCATACCGGCCAATCCGTACCCTAGTCCATACTATGCGCCTGGAACTTTAGTGCCTGCATTACTCGGACCAGATCACACACAGTTGGGTCAAGTGGTGCCACAAACGGTACAAGTGGCACAGCAGAAAATCCCACGATCCGATCGATTAGAGGTGAGTCCAAGGCATTTCAAGCAATTTCATTTTTAATTTCTGCTTTTAGTATACTTATAAACATAAAAAAAAATTACAAAATCAATATTATTAATAATATATTAAATGCTTTTGTTTGTTTGTTTCGAGAAGCAAATAACAAACAAATAAGCAGTTACACTAATTTTAAGGTTAAGTTTTGAGTGTTTAAATTTGACTTTTGTTCTGCAATTTCATTTGAATGAGTTGTTTTAGACACTTCTTTAGTTACTGTTTATTAATAAAAGATATTTTAAATTAATTTAGCATGAAGTGTTATTTTTGTTATTGTTATATGTTGTGTGTGTTTAGTTTATTTTTATTTATAATTTATGAAAACTGTTTTAATTTTATTGACTTAAACTTTTTATTATAAATTTCCAAATTTTTTACTAAACCGATTTTGGTATAATTTTTAAAGCAACTAAGTTTAACTCGTGTATTGAACTTATTTTCAAATGAAAAACTATAATTTCTTTCTTTCATACATTTTTCAAATACATTGGTTTTGCTATAATTTTTATAGCAACTTAATTCTTCTAGAGTCTGATCACACTTTCTGTAGTAAATTTTCCACTTTTTCAGCTAAAATGGTTTTGCTATAATTTTTATAGCAACTAATTTTACCGTTAGTAAAAATTCCTTATCAGATGGTAATTTAGATATACTTTCTGACAAAGCTTTCCAAATTTTTCAACTGAAATGATTCTGCTATAATTTTTACAGCACTTATGACATGTGCATTCAAATTCTTTATCGGTTAACAATTAATATAATACAGCGACTTTATATAAATTTTAACTTTTCAATTTTATTATATCGAATACATATGCATACAAATGTACATATACATATGTATGTATGTAAGTATAATGTTGTAATTCTTCATAATATTAAAATTTCAATTTTTCAACTGAGAGCATTATGACTTAGTTGGTAGTACATTATTTTCAGGTTTATATGTGTGCACAAATGTCTCAAAAATCCTAAGTAAGTCAGTTTACATGTTTTGCTATAATTTTTATAGCAAACTAAAATATCCTCAAATCTTACGATATGTTCATATGATTATAGCGGAATTAGTAAATTTAAAGTTGCTATAATTTTATAGCTCATACTTGTAAGCCATCTCGTTGTTATCCAAATGCTTTGGTAATCGATAATATTTGACTCAGACATACGATTTTTTAAAAAAAATAAAAGGAAAACAATGATAAAAATAATTATGCGTATAATTTTTTTTTTATATACAATGTCACTAATCCTTATATTTATTTTCTAAATTAATTTTTTTTATTTCTTAGTTCTTAATGTAAACATTTAGCGTATTTTTAATAACCTTTATTTCGCTTATTTACTTTTTTTATTTTATATTATTAATAGGTTTTGTAAATAATTTTTATATTTATAGATTTTGTGTCGATAATATTTACCAACGACAGAGTTTATAGGAATTTTAATTAAAGTTTGTTTATTGAAAAAAAAAAGTAATAATAAATAAGTTGATCACACATTCGTAAGTTTTTATCTTTTAAAGCTTCGTCAGCCAAATTTACAAATTTATTCTGTATATTTATTGAAACTTTTTTTGCAAAATTGCATTATTATCCAATCGCGGTCTTTCTCGAGCCTTAAGTTTCTTTTTATTAATTTCTTTTTTAATATCTTAAACTTTCGCTGCGCTCTCCGCTGCCCAAAGTAATTATAATGTGAAATTTGCTTTTGCTCTGCGCGCGTTTCCCCACTCACTTCACACCCGAAACAAAAGCCCAAGGTACTCTCTAAGCAAAAGAAGTCTCGAAACAGCGGTAACCCATTTTTCATAAAAGAGTTTTTTTACTAAAGTTTTTTTTTTAATATTTTGATATATTTGTCATAATTAAAATCGTATACGAGTATACTAAAGATTGGAATTTATTATTGTTTTTTTATTACTAATATTACGCAGTTATTTTATAATACAGCAAATATCTAAAAAATGCAGTTTTATTTTTATTTCAAGTGCCAAGAATTTAAAAAATAATTTTTTTTTTAATTTTTTGTTTATTTAAGTTTTAAGAAGATTTGAAATCAGAAACCAAAAAAAAGTCGATATTAGGTTCTAATTTTAATCGAAAAATAAATTATCTATTTTAAATTGTTGGTAATAAGAAAATATTTATAAAATATTGTTCAAATTCAGAAAACAAAACAAAAATACTGTTATTAAAAAGTAAATTATTTACTTTAAATACTTAATATAATGTTTATGTGTGTATGTTTTTTTATTTTATTTATTTATTTGTTTGAATGCTTCATATATATATTTTCGCCAATTACTTGTCGCTATTGTGTTTCTTAACTTTTTGTTATTGTTTTTGTGTTCGCGAACATGCAACTAATTCGCTGCGATTGTGTTTATTATACAAATTATATATAGTACATAAATCTGTAAAGCAAAGGCAAACATTGGCTTGTCGAACGGTTAAGCGCCTAAATTGAAATTACCGCTTTGAAGCGCCTAAAATTATACTACAGTGCGTGTATAATTTGCTACCGCAACCACTCCTAACACGCCGTCGAACGCGCTAAAACTCACCGCAACCCTATTGTGTTTCAAAAGTATGAAAAGAAATTGATTAAAAAAGTTGGCATGCAAATTTACAACAAAAAATTGTACTTACAAAAATGAACGCTGTGTTTTAAAAAGTAATAACACAAAATTTGCTACTACAAAAGAATTTAATTTCTTTACAAATGCCTACAATTGTACTCAAAAAATAATTTCCTTCCATTATTTCCTCCCAACCACCAAAAATTAAACAATATGTGAAAACAAAAAATTAAAAAAAACGACAACAACCAACACCAACACTACCACAATCGCCAACAACAATTTCGACTACACCGACACCTACAAAATTATAACCACCAACACCACCACCGCCACCACCAAAACCACCACCACAATCACCAACAAAAAATAATATGCAACAAACAACCGCAACAACAATTGCAACAAATTGCATATGCAACTGCAACTGCTGCCAAAATGCTGCCGCCAACGCCTCTGCCGCCGCCACTGCTGCCGCTGCCACCATCACACCAATACCAACAACAACTACTACAAAAAAATAAAACAACCAACTCACCACTTTGACAAATCCTACAACGCGTCCAACAAACAACGCCTGCGCATATGCAACGAAAATCCATAAAAAATGGCAAAACGATGCAAACGAATTTGTATTGATTTGGGAATCGCACACACTCGTCAACGGCGCACGCTTGCAAAAAAATATTTATTAAAAACGCATTAAAATCCGTCAACAAAAACAAAACAAAAAAAAAACAAAATACACGCTCAAATAATATGTGGAATGCGCAAATGGTGTGCTGCTGCGCTTTGTTGTTATAGGTTTGCCGTGAATACTTGCGCGGCGCCTGCAAGCGCGCCGAGTCGGAGTGTCGCTTTGCGCATCCGCAGGATAGCGTCGCCAGGCACGATGACGGTTCGATAACGGTGTGCATGGATGCCGTGAAGGGCCGTTGCACGCGCGATCCGTGCCGCTACTTTCATCCCCCCTTGCACCTGCAGGCACAATTAAAAGCGGCGCAAACGCGCGCCACTGCTGTCGCTACTGCGGTATGGCTATATTGTTCTTATAAATTTACGATAATTTCAACATTTATTTTCATTTCTTATGATTTCTTCAGTTTTTATCTCTTCTATAAATTATAAATAATAAGAATGTTTATTGATTTTGATACTAAACTATTGCATACCAACTATAATACACTCAAAGAAACATATTTATCTAAAAAAATGGAATATTTCCAAGAGAAAATTAAATGAAATTATAACTGCGGTGTGGTTGTTATAGAAGGTTTTTTCGACGCATAAAAAATGTGCAGCTTACCTCAAAGAAGTTGATATAATTTTGTTATTGGTTATTAGTTGATTAGTTTAGATGAAAGTGTCTTTTACAACTTATAGCAACAAAATAAATAATTTTATTTCATACGAAAAATTGCTTTGCAGTTTTTATAGCAACCATTTTGGCTCATTATTTCCGCTAAATATTACTAAAATGCTAATGCATTCAAATAAAACCATTCCGTAATTTCTACTTGAGTATTGACATACAAAGTTTTTATTATAGCAATGAACTTTTTAATTTTTAATTAGCTAAGCATGTTTAAGAAGTGTGTTCTCTGCGATATGTATATTCATCAATGAACTCATAATACATATGATATACTCTTTTTGTTTTTCTATAAACTTGCCATAATTTTATAGCAACTCATTATTTACAGAAACTATTTCGATAACTTTAAATAAAAGTTTTAATGACTTTTGGACAACATAAAGTTGCTATAATTTTTATAGAAAGTCTAAACAAAATAAAAAACAAAAAATAATAATAGAAATACTAAGAAATATTTTTTCCTTATATAAAACCGGCCCAAAGCAAAATATTTTCACCGCAAAAACTTCAAGCTTAATAAGTTCTACACACCTTCCGAATATGTTATAATTATTAAAGTAAATAGAACAACAGAGTCTTTGACTTTCTCTATTTAATATATTAAAGTTTCTAAGGAACTGCTACACAACCACGCCGTAGGAAATTAAAAATTAACTTTTTGCTTAAATATTTTGTTTTATTGTTGTGCTCATGCTTGTTAAGTAAATGCTCAACACTAAATAATGCTTACTTACACAAATATTAACTATAAATGAGAAAAACTGTATGTATGCGAAGAGCAAATACTGCAAATATATTATGAAACTTACTACGATTCTGTGACTTAAATATTTAGCTAGCTTGTATTTGATTTTTTTGTTTTTTTTTGCCATTTATGCTCTAATCACTTTTTTTTCTGATCAAATATTTTTCTGCAGTCAATTGCTTAATTTAAGTTTATTTTACAGCTGCGAATTTGTTTATTGAATGCCTACTTGTTTCTTTCCTACTGAATTAAGATTGGAAGCAAGTCAAAATATGTATGTTTTATTTATAGGTATATATACTATGTACCGCATATACTATGCATATATGTATACTAGGTAGTTATGCAGTTTAGATTAAAAAATTATTAGTATTTAAATGCAAATAGAGAAATCCGAGAATCTTAATTTATGTAATTACTTAACTTAACTGGTTTAATTTCACAACTTAAATTTGTTTAAAATGAAATTAAAGCACTAAGTTAGGTAAACCAAGTATATAATACAATATTTTTCCTGAGATAATAAACGGTTATGTAGTTGCTATAATATTTATAGGAAGTTTATATAATAATATATGCCATGAAATTTATGGAATTTTGCTATTACAAACGTAAATATTTCGAAGATTATAATTTTATAGGAAACTATTGATCCTATAATTTAAAGATTTTCACATTAAATAGCAAGTGCAACTCTTTACGATGTGTTAAACCTTTTACACTGTTGCTACAATATTTATACGAAAAATATTTATACATATATAGAATATTCTAAAATTTTTCGATTTTACAGGATTTAATAGGCAATTATTGAATATTGTATTTTTCTAGGAAGCTGCTGCTACAATTTTTATAGAAAAAATTTGTATATAGAAAACGTCTAAATATTATTTCGTTTTTATAAGATTTAATAAGAATAGTAGAGTATTATACATTTCAATATCCAATCCAATCTATTTTTAGAACCAACAACTGCTATAATATTTAGAGATACATATATAAAGGAACATAAATGTTAAAACAGCTATAACTGTTATTATAAATTGCAAAAATTCCATACTTTTTTTATGAAACTCTTCAATTAATTTTTGAATTAAGTTACAATTTTATCGCGAAAATTTAGTAAGGTTTTATTGCAAAAAAGTGGGACAAATAACAAATTCCACAAAATACTAAATTGAAAAAATGGTCACTTTATAAAAAAAATGTTTAAGACTATCACTTAAAGAATATAGTCCGCCCTTATTCAAATGCCCGTACTTTCCAACAGAAACACTTTTCAGCAAAAATTTTTTAAAATTATAGCAAACAGCTAGACAAAATAAATTTGTGTTCTTAAACGCCGACTTCATTTAGTAATATGCCTGCACCAAAAATTTACTATACTCACATCCACCTGGGCAACAGCGTTATACGCACGTAATAATAATGTGGCTAATTTGCAAAATATGCGCGCCAACGCCGAAAATTATGCTATAAATAATATAATGCAGTTAAAATGATAATATCTGTCGAGCGCGCTAAATTGCATATCCATATATATAAACTCCAAGCTAACCCGCACATATACACACATACCTTTGAAGTGAGTTTGTGTATATGTGGAGTATAAAATTTCAACTATCACTTACATTAATTGAACTGCATTAATCGCATTAATAGCAGCAATTATGGTGCGCTTGTATCCACATAAACTCACACATACAAACATATATGCATGTATAAGTATGCATGTGTGTGTACATATGCAGATTATATCAACTGTTTACAGTATGTGTGAATGGCTTCCACCATTTTGTCGACAAACAAAATGAAGTTTTGCACAACTTTTGCAAAGGTAAATAAATAAAACATAAATTCAGGCGCCACGGCATGGAGTATACGCTACACTATGCTGTTATCACTGTGTCGGTGTCTATAGCGCAATTATGTGGCTATGTAAACGTAAAGCACATAGCTGTCTGTTGTTGTTGATTTTGTTGTACGCATAAGCGCGCCAACGTTTTACGCAGGCTATAAATGTTGATTTTCGCTTTTGATAAATTAACATTTATTACAGCACATCGGTGGCCCAACACATATGCAACGAAGGTTATATACATGGAAATATATATAAATATAAATAAGTATATATACATATACTAATTATAGCAGTGACTTCAAAGGTAGTCAAACCAGACAGCATATATACAATATAAGTATACAAATACATATGTGCACAATACGGTATTACTACAACCTGTATCGCCACGCAAACAGTTAATGCCGGCGCGCGCTTAATTGCTTCGGTTGAAATTTATATGCTACACGTAATTGCCGCGTAATATGCGCGTACGCGTATGAAAAATCATTGCAGCATTTTAGGCAATTTCCAACACATACAGATGTAGAATGTACTCAGCGAACGGATACTGCTGGGCGGACGAACGTATGTTCAAAGTAGCAATAAATAAGCTTTTTATTGTAATTTGCGACTTAACGGTTCGTTGTTGTCGCTCTAACACTCCGCCTTGAGTCTTTGGACGCCTGTTTGTACGCTTGTGATATGTGCACGTGATCGGGTGGCATGCTAAAGGGATTTCCGTTTTCACGCCGCAATGCGATATAGATGTCAACAACAACAACAGCATGAGCAAATTGTAGCAATAATAGCTAAAACAAAGCAACAACAATCATATGTATATATATACATATGAAGAGGGCGCTGAACCTTAAACGGATGTTTTACAAACATATTTGTTGATTAAGAGCGCACATTGTTCAGAAAATTAATAATTTTTTTATTTTATGGGAACTGTTATAGCTGTAAAATCATTTTGCTTTCCCTTAAATTGTGGATTATTTTATGTTTGGTACTACAAAAACTTACTATAGAGGTATTCCAGATATAATATATATATAATAATATTTTCATGCTACTTTTGAAGTGTGCTATAATATAATATAATCTCCATAYTTTTAGGTGTAATATATTTTTATAGCAAGTCGAATTCTTCTTCTTTCTATGCCTGCGTAGACACCGCTTACGTGATTATAGCCAGGTTAACAACAGCGCGCCAGTCGTTTCTTCTTTTCGCTACGTGGAGCCAATTGGATACTTCAAGCGAAGCCAGGTCCTTGTCCACTTGGTCCTTCCAACGGAGTGGAGGTCTTCCTTTTCCTCTGCGTACTGCGTCGAATACTTTCAGAACTGTAATGTTTTCGTCCATTTGGACAACATGACGTAGCCAGCGTTGCCGCTGTCTTTTAATTCGCCGAACTATGTCAATGTCCTCATATATCTCATACAGCTCATCGTTCCCTCGAATGCGATATTCGCCGAGGCCAACGCGCAAAGGACCATAAATCTTTCGCAGAACTTTTTTCTCGAAATCTCGCAACGTCGACTCATCAGTTGTTGTCATTTTCCAAGCCTCTGCACCATTTAGCAGGACGGGAATTTTGAGTGACATATTGAGTTTGGTTTTGGTTCGTCGAAAGATAACCTTGCTTCTCAATGGCCTACTCAGTCCGAAGTAGCACCTGTTGTCAAGAGTTATCCTGCATCGAATTTTCAGGCTGGCATTGTTGCTGGTGTTTACGCTGGTTCCAAGATAGACAAAATTATCTACGACTTCAAAGTTATGACTGTCAACAGTGACGTGAGAGCCTAGTCGCGAGTGCGACGACTATTTGTTTGATGACAGGASATATTTCGTCTTGCCCTCGTTCACTGCCATACCCATTTGTGTTGCTTCCTTGTCCAGTCTGGAGAAAGCAGAACTAACGGCGCGGGTGTTGAGTCCAATGATATCAATATCATCGGCATACCCCAGCGGCTGTACACTCTTGTAGAAGATGGTACCTTCTCTATTTAGTTCTGCAGCTCGAATTATTTTCTCCAGAAGCAGGTTGGAAAAGTCGCACGATAGGGAGTCGCCTTGTCTGAAACCTCGTTTGATATCGAACGGCTCGGAGAGATCCTTACAGATTCTGACAGAGGTTTTAGTGTCGCTCAACGTCAGTTTACACAGCCGTATTAGTTTTGCGGGGATACCAAATTCAGACATCGCGGCATAAAGGCAGCTCCTTTTCGTGCTGTCGAAAGCAGCTTTGAAATCGACGAAGAGGTGGTGTGTGTCGATTCTCTTTTCACGGGTCTTTTCCAAGATTTTACGCATGGGAAATATCTGGTCGGTTGTTGAATTGCAAGTCTAAATCCACACTGATAAGGTCCAATCAGTTTGTTAACGGTGGGCTTTAATCTTTTACACAATACGCTCGATAGAACCTTATATGCGATATTGAGGAGGCTTGGCACAGATTGTAAGGTCTCCTTTTTTATGGATTGGGCATAGCACACTTAAGTTCCAATCGWTGGGCATGCTTTCGTCCGACCATATTTTACAAAGAAGCTGATGCATACTCCTTATTAGTTCTTCGCCACCGTATTTGAATAACTCATCCGTTAATCCATCGGCCCGCCGCTTTGTTGTTCTTCAGGCGTCTAATTGCTATTCGAACTTCTTCATGGTCGGGCAATGGAACGTCTGCTCCATCGTCATCGATTGGGGAATCGTTTTCGCCTTCTCCTGGCGTTGTACGTTCACTACCATACAGCAGGCTGGAGAAGTACTCCCTCCATAATTTGAGTATGCTCTGGGCATCGGTGACTAGATCACCTTTGGGGGTTCTACAAGAGTTAACTCCAGTCTTAAAACCTTCTGTAAGCCGCCGCATTTTTTCGTAGAGTTTTCGAGCATTACCAATGTCGGCCAGCTCACGCATTTCGGCCTCTTTCTTTTTCTGTCTGTAAATGGGCAGTTTGTCTCCCTCTTCAACGCTCCGTATCTATACCATCCCGCACGAGTTGTGGTCGATCGCACCGCTGCAGTCGGTGGGCAGCCTGTTTTCCCTCTGCTGCGACACGGCGCTTCACGTCGTACCAGCTGTTCTGTTGCAGCTGTGCGTAAGGAGTTTGAAATGCCGTCCCACAGTTCCCTTATACCGAGTAGAAAGTCGTTCGGCTGTCTTTTGTGATTGCAGCTTCCCGACGTTTTCTTTGTATTTGTTGGCGTGCGTTTTTTGCTGCACACAGGCGGATGCGAACCTTGGCTGCAAAAATATAGTATTCCGAATTGATGTTACACCCTCGGAGCGCACGCACATCTAAAACATTGGAGATGTGACTGCCATCTATCACAACATGATCGATCTGGTGGTTTTTCGATCCACGAGGTAGCTTGATGCCCCGGCGAAGTCGATTAGCCTTAACCCATTTGGGAATGTTTCATCGGGAAGGCTGAATTTACCGACCGTCGTGGCAAAAGTACATTATTGCCCACCCTGACTTTAAAGTCGACAAGCACGATTTTGACATCGTGGCGGGGGCAGCTCTCAAAAGTGTGCTCCAAGCACTCATAAAAGGCATCCTTGGTCAGCGCACAACCCTACGCACGGAATGTTTCGCCTTCTCACTTTAGCTCGCCTTCAAACGGATGTTCTTAGGCTACCCAGAGGATACTTCGTCAGGGACCGGAAGTCGTGAGCTGCTTGAGTCATATGTAAAAGAATCGTCACTCCCAAGTGAATGGCGATCAGAGAACTTTACTCACTTGCTCCATCCATTGCTTGTGCTATAATTTTATAGCATTTTATATATCGGGTTATCAAGTGAAAAGTAAGCAGTCAGCATATTTTCTGTTTACTTTAATTTGCATAAAATGTTAAAGTTGCATAAAATGCAAAATTTAACATTAATTTCCTTGAAGTCTATTTTCTAACTTGTGTAGCTTCTAACTAGTTAAATTAGCCGCTATAATTGTGTAGCAAACTTAAAGTTTTCTTTGTATTTATATACATATATAGATATATATTTTTTTTATTTTATTCAACTATGTGCAATTAATGTACTGAAAACCACTCAAATTGGCTAGTAGTATGGCGAAGACCATACTTCCTGCCATAATAAATATTTATTACATTTGTGGAAGTTAAGTAATTAAAAGATATTCAAAAACCAATCGGAAAACTGAAATAATGTTAAATTATAAAAAAGACGAAATTTGTAATAAACAACATAATGAGTTATAGTTCATTTAGTCACACCTTTATAGCAACAGAGAATTATAGCGTTAAAGATTTGTCTTATTGGTTATGGCTATATTATTACTCAAATCTTTTCAATAGATCTTATATTTACTTCAAGGGTCATAAATATAAGATAGTAGAAAATATAATTAGTAAAATTTTCTACAAATTTTAGCAAATAATTTTTTTAAGTATCTACATGTAGAAATTTTGAAAAATTAATTATATTTATTTATGGACTCTTTTTCTGTTCAAGCATATGAATTACAATACAGAAAATCCCTTTTACAAGCCTTGGTGTGCCTGTTTATAGCATTTTTCGTTTTTTTCATTTCCTTACATAATTTCGGTTAATATTTTGGCCTGTTTAAAACTGCTTAGCGTTTTTGCAATGTTTTTCTTTCGAAAAATTTCAGCTGCCTTCACTTTATTACCTAGCTGCTTTGTTATTTAAATACAATATATTTATACCTACCATTTTTGCAAAATAATGTAGTAAATTTTAAAAGTTTTCATGGCATAGAAATAAATATACACAAAAGTACATATTATTAGCAAGAAATATACATACTAGTAATGCAACAAAATCCCCAAATTATTTTTACAAAATTTTTAGCGAAATCCTACTCAAAATTTAAAACCCCTGTTACTTGTTTAGTTCATTTATTTTTTTAAATATATTTTCTTATAAATTTAAATTAAACTCTGACGTTTATTTCCCCTGCATTTCTATGCCCCTCTATATATTTGTATTTGTGTCAAAACGCCTATACGCTTACATTACCCCGATGCAGCGCTGCCCCACAACAGGCTTTGCTCCCTTGATTTAACTTAGTTATTTTAGTTTTAGTTGAATATTTATTATAAACAGCTGTATATAAAGAATGTGTCAAAAAAATTTAAAATAAACAGCATAACCTCCATATTCGACTTTGATTTTATATAAAAATATATTTATTACTTTCTAATATATTAAGACTTAAAACCCAATATTTAAATACATTGCTGGTAGCTGTTTATATAGATCCTTTATTAGTTTAAAATATATCGTAGAGTTTCAAAAACATTTTAGTAAGTTGAGAACAGTAAGGTTTTGACCAAGTTTTAGCATATAAAACCAAAAGTAAACAAATAAATAATCTTAATTACGACAAAGCTTGTGAACTACAATGCATCACAAATTATTCATTTAAATTATATTATCATTGTAATTGTACTTGTAACTAAGTGTGAGCAGTAATAACAATACAAATACAAAAAAAATGTGTCATACAATTTTTACTCAAGTGTTGGTTTATAGTTGCTATAAAGTGGATTTAGTTTTTTTTAATACCTCAGCATGAAAAATTTGAAATTAGCAAAAGAAGAAAGTATAAAAATTTATAAGTTTGCTATAATTGTCATAGCAAAAACTGCTTACATTTTGAATGCAAAAAATTACTCTGTAAATGAATAAAAACATTAAAATTTCCCATATATTAGTTGCTATAATTTTATGGCACATAATTTTCCATATTATATGAATTAACAACTTTCTCGCAGCAACTGAAACACAAATCTACAAACAAGTTACATTCAAGTTGCTATAATGTTTATAGCACACTTTATTTTACTTACAGAAAGCAAAAGCGCAAGCCCACAAATATTTTACTTGCTATAATTTATATAGCAAAATTTTTTTTGCATAAATAAAACAACATTCAGCAAAACAACAAAAACACAAAACCGCCAACATTTAAGTTGCTATAATGTTTACGGAAAACTCAAACAACGCTTTTTATTAAACGTCCACACCACTTAATTCCAGCTACAACATATTTTTTTATTTTATACACATCAACATAGATAATTACACATAAGGTTTCGTTGTAAAAATTATACATGCATACATATGTATACACTACACATACGTCATATCCTTCTCAATGGTCGACCGGAAGCCAAGCAAACTAAAATCTTAAAATAAATATAATCACAACGTTAATGAAATACGGATGCACCAACAAAATGTAATACGCGTACCTAATAACAATTACAAGAAAATTAAGTGCCTAAGGCAAACATTTCAGCGACCTTTCATCAGCGGGCGGAAATGACCCAAATGCACCAACGGAATTTCAAGTAAGGCAAAATGTACAAAAAAATGGGAATCACATAAAAATTCCATCAAAGCGAACTCAAACCCAAATTTAGCAAGGCGCACCGCAGTGAAGAAAAAATCACGTACAATTGCCGCAAATGTGTTCTGCCTTTGTAGCGCCTTGAGATATGCAGCAAATCAGCCAAAAACCAAATAATAAGTGCGCACACGCACACCTATGCAAAGTAACCGAAACGAGGGCGACTAAGTGAAGGGGCTGACAGTCGCGCGTGAGGACAGCTTAGGTGACGGCTCAACGCCTTTGGCGTAAAATTAACCAAAAAAGCCTCAAATTTCCGACGCCCAAAGCGTGTCGCATACGAAAGGAAATGTAGAACGAGTTGCCTGTTGCCTGCCGCTGATGATGAAACGTGAAAAGAAATACGTGGAAGATTTGCCACGTGCTGTGTGCGCGCTCACACCCACACCCAACCGCACACATACATTTAAGGCTCGGGGCTCTCGGGGCGTACGTCAACAGCGAAATTAATCCGTACATAACATATTAACAGGAGTGCGCGCGGACCACTGCTGTGAAGAGAGTTCAACGTTGGGTTAACACTGTTAAGCCATTTAAATGCAAATTAACACAAAAATATCGTGCACACATACATACAGACTTGGCCACACGCGTGCTATAACGGTATACACTAAGCTACGTGGCCGCTCGAATTTTGTACGCTTAGCTGCGCCTATAAATATGTTAAGCCAGTTTTTTAAAACTCCCATAAATAAGCCGCGGTGACTAGCATTGGCGCTCCGACGGCATCACACACGCCCAGCGCTTGGGTTAAGTGAGCGACCAGTTCTATAGCGGTAGGGCGGCGCTGTAAATTGCAGTGTTAAAGGATTAAGCTCGCCACTCGAGTTGGCCGCGAGTTAGTGACACTGATATACCTTTTTTTGTTGTTAAAGAGTTAGTAAGTTCTTTTTCGCGCAGATAAGGTTTGAGGTTTCGCATAGCAAATTCTCATATTCATAATGTGAAAATTTTTGTTTAATTTAAAATTTTGTTTTATCAAATTTGTACACAACAACAATAATAAAATGCGCAAATAATTAAACAAGTGAAAACGCATGCTATATATGTATACCATATATGTATATATGGAATACTTATATGTAATAATGTGCAACAACACAACATTTTAACTTATAACAATAGTTTCCAGTCATTTTGCGACTGCGATGGTAGAGGTGATTTCTTGCTAATTTTGGGTGGCCAAAACCGAAAATGTTAGTACAAATTTCCTGCGTTGTATTGTAGGGGGGTGTAGGGGTCAAAATACCACCATTTCATTTTAACAGCTATACTTGATTCAAATTTGGATTCAAATTCGTAATCGGGACACTTCAAATACTCCACAGACCTCTAAGGTCTCGAAGTCTCAAATTTTTCCTTCAGATTTGTTGAGTAGTGTGATTTTTTTTTAGTGTTATTAGAAATAAAAAAATTCCACTTACTATTTACCCTATTACTTATATATATACTAATATTATAAAGAGGAAAGAGAAACTGACACTATTTGACGAATTCTTGATTCTCTCACCGGTGGACATAGGCTCTATCACATTTTCACAAAAGTTAAAGATCATTTATAAAACACCAGCAATGTGACGCAAGGCGTAAAAAATTACCTAAAAAGTTTTTTGGACAGCGTGTACTAGGAATAGTACAATAAAATAAGATAATGTACCGGCACTTTATAAAACATTTAGTTTTCTACAAAACTATCTAATTGTTACAGTTACATTTCAATAAATGTTTTTTTATTTAAAAAGTAATAATAATTAAAATGTCGCCTCCGGTAAAAACGTTTTATTTTTACCTTGATTATAATCCTTATCAGAATTAATGTTCGATTCATATTCAAGACTGACCCAATACCTTTATATAGCATTTACAATTATTCGAATGTCCCAGCCGTACGACAGATATCACGAATGTAACACGTAAATATTAGAGAAAAGTCGATGGTGAGCGGCAACCCGTTCGGCTAGACTACACGGCTCAGCTCTCTCAGTTGGCTCCATATCAAAGAGTCCTGTGCGAATTGAATATAAATAATATTGACCGCTTCCACCAAGTAGCATGACAAATGAAGTGATCTGCTAGTTCATAAATAAGGTCTGTTAGTATAGATGTATGTTGTATTTTCAAAATTGGCTTTGCGTTTAACAAAAAAAAAAAATGTAACAAATAATATGTACCATTGAACAAAAACAAGAAGAAAGTATAAACAGAAAGTTGGCAGAGTAAAGTTCAAGTTCAAATTTTTTTCGTAGTGTTGCAGGTTATGAAACTTGAGAAATATTTTCCAAAAATATCATTGATATAATTGTTTATAACATTTCGAATTTTTTGCAAATCAAAATGGATTATTGAAAATTTAAAATAATTTTTTAGCCTAATGTTCTGAAAAAGATACTAAAAAAATTAAATACAAATTGTTAAATAAAAAAATTATTAGGTATTTGTTAGAAAGGTTAAAAAATATTGAACGAAAGTATTAAAAATAATGAAATGTAACATAATACACCTT
>NW_017534520.1:466304-468403 GCF_001853355.1 Bactrocera latifrons | reverse complement strand
ATATTTATAATATATTATTTATTACTTACTTTAACAAACCCAACAAAAAGATACGAATGTGTGATAGAAAGTGAATTGGCGTTAATTGGTAAATATTATTGGCTGCACAGCGTTAAAGGTCAAGGAGTCTACATAAATCCTTGCCAAAAGCTGGATTTTGTTGTATCTTTAAGAGACTTAATTCCACATTTTATTGTAAAACGCAATATAAACTTTTAGTTTTTTATTAGAAACTTACACAAATATTTTTATTTTATAAACTCTTTTCTAAAGCAAGTTTTCTACTCAATATGTACATATGTCTTAAAATATATATTTTATAAAATACAACTCTACGCACACACAACCACTATATATTTTCAATTCCAAATCACACATCTTTATGCTTAGTATAATTCATATGTTAAGCCTAAGTTAGCTTTTAAGCTCAGCACACGCCACACAACTAGCTTTAAACTTCATCTTTACTAACTTACTTGCACAATTGCACACATTTCTAATCATAAATACAATATTTTACATAATCACTTAACGCATAACTGCATTTTAATTGAAAACACTGAAATGTATGATAAAATGGCTGTCTAAAAAGCTTTTTTACTACTAAGAATTGATTTCGAAAGCTTTTGCAGCTTTTTAACGCATTTCATGCAGCATTCATTTTGGCTTAAAAATATATAATTTTAAATATTTTATTTCAAATTATGTATATAACTAATGAACAGATTACTTTATATTCAATAACTTCAAACCTTTATTTGTATACTTTATGTGAAGAATTTCCTCGATGAAATTATTTTTGAGTTTCACTTTTATATGTTCACACAACATTTTCTTACCTGGTCAGGTATTTAGAAAACACAACAGAACTTATTGCATCTTAGATTACAAAAGTTGGAAACTACATGGTGCAGTGCGCTTTGAAAGCTTTCAGTGACCGGTTTTTCGAAAAATCAGCCGCTTACTCTATTCTTACTCTTCCTTCACTACCACTATATTTCAAACATACTAAATATAGATCTCAGTTAAAAGTTATAAAACTAAGATCGTATGTAAATTTTCCACCACTATCTAATTTATAAGAAAGCTTTTAGTGAAATCAGTTAAAAACCATGTAAATTGGTGAAAGTTCAGAATCACTCTAAATGTTGCAGAAGCTGTCGCATCAAATTCCAATCTTTCAGGAAGCGAAACAATATCGTTTAACCTTTTACTGGCAGCTCTGTGTGAAGAAGAAACTTTCACTGAAACCACATAGCAATATTTAAGTTACAATATCAAAAATTAACTCTTGTTTTTAAATGATTTGGAAACTTTTTACTGTTACCATTTTTTTTTTAAATATAAAGATTTAGTCATTATTGAACAAGCTGTTTCAAAAAAGCTGGTATTTTAAACATACATGCTCATTAGTACAAAGTTGCTTATAATCATATTTAATATATCACAGATTGTCAGAATACATTTTTGATTATTGTAATAACTTCTCAAGGTCTTTCAAAACAAAGAGCACCTATAAGATATCAGGTATTTTAGATTAGAATCAGGATAAGTGAAAGCTTTAAATATTCCTTCAAATCACACAAGTATTCATAAATCAGATGCGATGAAATATTGGATATAGAAGTTAATTAAGTGTTAAATTAATGTTTTTTGACTAATTAAAACCATAAAAAATTTACAGTTAACACACCTGCACTCACAGACATTTATATTTTATTCATAATAATTTTACACATAAAATCTCTTAATAAATTCAAAGTACTTAATACAATAACGAGAACAAACAAGAAAACCAACAAAAATGTGTTTCTTTTTTCTTTTATTTTTTTCATTTCGTATTCGTACTTCTTAATTTCCTGTTATCACGCGCGCGTCCTACTCGGCACTCATAAATGTATGCTTCGTTGAATGATGGTCTGCGGACAAAATTGTGCACGCACGCAAACACATGCACACTTTTTATAAATTTTCAAACATTTACACCTACTTAACACACACACATGCACTTATGTGGACTGATGACTCGGACTGCAACAAAATAAAAAAACATTTAACAATAAATTATCTATAAAAAATTATGTTCGAAATTTACTTTT
>NW_017534520.1:451568-465738 GCF_001853355.1 Bactrocera latifrons | reverse complement strand
ATAATAATAAACAATATTTATACAAATGATAATATTTCCATAAATCCTTAATATATGCCAATTTTTTATTGATTTTATTGCAATTTTTACTTCAACTATTTTAAATATTTGATTTCTAAAATTTTCTCTTCAATTGGAAAAAAAATCATTTATTTGATTTATTTTGAAAAAATTTACTTATCATTTCATTCATTATATGCACAAATCAAATGTTTAAAAACAATATATAACCATTTAATTTTGAACTGACCGAATACGAAAATTTAATTGTGTTTAATGAACCGAAATAATTTCTGCGATATATTGCGCGAATGTCAAAATTCGAAAATACATAATATAAAATTATGACATTGAAACATAACTGCCGCGTACACGCCAAACACAAACAATAAATATTTTAACAACAACAACAAACAATTTGCTTAAAACGGAAAATTAATTGATTGTCATTGTGTTGAATGCGCCATTAACGTACATATTACTTTTAATTGTTGTATTTGGGCAAAATGCGCTGATGTCGCCAATCAACCACGAAAATATTTAAAAAAATTATAATTAATTTAAAAAATATGATAAATTCAAAAATTGCAATAAATTTTAAATTTGATAAATAATTACAAAAAATTAATTATTTATACGAAATTGCTAACCGTTATGTTACAAACAATATAATAAAACGACAATACAACACAACAATATACACAAACACAAATACTCACACACACACTACAAAACTCACCTGTGGTCGCCTTGGCATTGCAACTGTCCGACCGACGGACACGTTATACATTGCTCTTAACAACAACAAACAGCACCATCATTCGACCACCAACATGCCGTCGTCAGCTGCCGTCGTCGCTGCCGCAGCCGCTGCTGCCCAACAGCAGGCCGCCCAAGCTCAGGTCCAGGCTCAAGGCACAACGCAGACGAATGCCGCCAATGCTGCTGCCGTCGCCGCTGCCGCTGCACTAGCTATGGGTGCCGCAGGCGGTGGTGTGGGAGCGAGCGCTGGCGCTCATCATGCACAGCATCATCATCATCATCAACTGGAAGTGGGCAAAAAACGTGCCGCCGCGGACAATGACATGCTACAACTGGTATTTGTTCTACTACTTCTTCAATTTGTGTTGTTTTTGTTATTCGTTTCTATTTTTTGTTTTTCCTTTCATTTAACTTCAATTAAATTTATTGCGTTGCAGTAACATTTATACATATATATTTATGCAGAAATATTTTTTCCATATTGTTGTATTTGTAAACGTTTTGTTATTGTTTAGTTACTTAATTTTCGAATTAAGTGAATTTAAGTCTTATTTTCATCAAAAACTTATTTCATAAATAAAAAGATTATCATTAATTAAATAGTTTTTTAAATTAATTGTCATTAATTAATTCAATTTTCTGTTAATTTTATAACTTTTACTTTTTTTTGCCAGAAATAATCTCATAACTTACACAAGTTCACCCATTTAAGCATTTACTTTGCATTGATTTGCCAACTGGTGTGTGTTCGGCATAGCATACTTTTCAGCGCATGCTCAACTGCTTTTACTGTATCTTCTTTTGCCTAAAGCTTAAAGCATTTTTATTTTTCAAATGTTTTATTTTTACCCCTTTCCCTTCAATAATGCTTATAACACAACCGATTTTTCAAATGCAAAGGTGGAAGCTATGCAGTTCAGCGGTATATTTAATTATAATCCAAAAAAAAAACACTTAAAAAGATAATAAACAAATATATATAACTATTTGAAAACTCGGTTTAAAAAAAATTCTCGAAGCTTTCATACTTTTTATAAAAAGTCGACTATTGAGCTTCGATAAGCGAAAGCTTGCTCAAGCCGTATAAGTGCACCACAACACTAAAAAGGCATTTAACGTATTGGAAATATTAAAATAACGAGCGAAAGCTCTCGTAATAAAATTTTGTGGAAGTTCTAAGCTTATACAAGCTAACGCTGCTAAGCCGTATTTGGGAAAGATGTGCTTAAAACTTTGTGCTTATTCAATTTGTTTAGTGCTTTAAACAGAAATAATGTTATCCGATTGTTTTCTAAATTATTACAAAATTCTTACTTATTATATGCTAATGAGTATCAACTCTTACTAAACCGATAGATCGTCCCTTAATAGAACATAATCTTTCAACTTGCCAAAAACCTTTCGCTAACATTTTACATAGATCCTCTCTTAATACAATATAAGCATTTAACTTACCAAAAAGCCTTCATTAACACTTTTACTCATAAACGTTCGGAAAGTTTTTCAACCTAATTAAGAGGTTTACCTTTAATGTATTAGCACATCAAAATTGACGAAAATATTGCACCTGCATTGAAGTTGTACTGAAATTGATGCTTAAACTATTCTTCAGGCAGGAGTTTTAAAAGCGAAAATCACAAGCTTTGAGATCTCAATAAAGTGGTGTTTAAATGAATTATGAAATTTTAAACCTAAACACAAAATTGTAAACAATTGTATGTCATTCAAAGCAGCCCCAAAAAAGCTTCGCAAAAATTTTAAAATAATATTATACTGTAAATAATACAGCTCTCTTAATTACCGCTCTTTTAAACAATTACCCGCAAAGAAGAATGCAGGTTAGTTTACAAGTTTGAAAGCTTTAAGCTTAATGAGTAAAAGCTTTACTTCTTAATTTTCTTTTCATATTTTGCAAATTTTTGTTGCCGTTTAGTAAATTATCAACTAAGACATTAGTGTTCACATTCATAAACAGCAACAAGCACCGTAAAATACTTTTCCAAAAACATTTAGCGCATACATATAGTAAAATTTTGTTTTTTTTTTAATTTTTTTTTCCACACATAACGGCATTAGTTATATAAAATACATACAGCTCATACATACATACAAACAAACATATGTACGTTTCTATGCGAGTATACATATTGTAGTTTACGTAAAGCTAGTTAATTACATAATAATCTATTTATAACCAAACAAACCATCAAAAATATCACTTAACTAATTTTATGTGTTTTCTTTCTTTCTGTGTATTCTTTTCTTCCTCAACGTTTGTTTGCATCATTTGCGTTACTACACAATGTGTGTGATTATTTGTGTTTTATCATCAAAAAACAAATAATAATAATAAAATAAAAACAAAAAATATATAAATATATAAAAAACGTGTACCGTCTTCTAACAACAACCATCAATCGAAAATGTTAAATGAAAAACCTATAAAAACTCTTAACGATGCCACTTCAATGCCTGCAACTTAACTACTTTTTGCCAATGCAAACATCACCACCATCACAACTATTACTACTACCGCTAATACTACTACTACTACTATAAAATCTACTCTGCCTGCATCTACCACCACTACCACTGCCAACTGCTCCTTCTGCTGCAATGTGTCTTCACTGCTGCGCCAACATTTCGGCTGAACGCCCTTCACCTTCTCCAATTTTATCGCAATGAAAAAAATATTTACAAAACAACTCATTAACATTGCACATTTGTCGCAAACCACAAAAAAAATAGATGGATGTTAAAACGGTTGGTTCATTTTACTATGAAAATTTCGTAAGTACTAAACCCGCATTTTTGTGTACCTTTGAAAAGTCCTTCTTACAAGTACAACTACATATCTATGTTTCGCTTACGTTCAGTTATACTCACTTTTCTCAAATGGAAATATACTTTCTAACTAACTTTTTTACTCTTTCACGTTGTTGCATACTTTATTTGGACTCTTTTTGTGCATGCATGAATATTTATTACGAAATTATTTATTTCGATAACACGTAAAATAATTTTTTTACAAATAACAAAAAAAAGCACATAAATTTGGGAACAAAGCATACTTATATAAGCTTTGCAAATAGTGAAACACAAACGCTTTAAAGCTCCAAAGTCGAGGAAATGAGAACCCTTATACCTTTACAACTCACTTCAGAGCTTTAAAGCTTAAAAAAACTCCGCTCTAACTTCTAAAGCTTTACAAGTATATAATTCACTACTTTCAAATAAAATCGAAAAATTTCTAATTAATTTGAAACAAGCTTCGAAATTGTTTAAAGACTCTTGAATAAAGCCGAAAATTTTATATTAAAATAGTATATTAATAGTATTGTGTAGCTTTCAAAAAGACGAATTATTTAATATAAAGGTCTGAAGTCGATGGAGTAAAAGCTTTTGAGCCATCAGAATTACCAAAAAAATTATACTTAGAATTTTCCATATGAATTGAAGAAAGCTTTTGAAAGCTTCATATCTTTTAAAGCGTTAAAAAGATCTGCTCCATCAGTTTCAAATAAAATCAAAAATTTTGTTTTGAAAAAACTTGTGATTAGTATTGTGTAAGATTTAAAAAATTAACTAAAGTTTAAAAAGCTTTATTTCATCTGATTCAAATCAAATGCAAGTATGTCGTTAAATAATGTTCCTCCTATAATGGTTTGTAAAAAAATCAATAGTGCCACTTAATTCGAACTCGTTAAAAAAGGTGAAAGCTTTCAAAAAATACTTCCAAAAAGCAGAAATCCGAAAGCTTTGATTTAGCATATTGAATCCTAAACAATAAAAGTGCGCATTCCTAAAATAGCTAAAGGAAGTATCAGTTTTCCAAAGGTACTCAAAATTGCATTTACATATACTTAATATTCTGCAACCTTATTTATAGTAACTTGACATTTTTTTTTTTCATTGTAAGCTTTTACGCAAGCGTTTAATCTGTTAGTAGATAAATACTGCAAGCTAATTTTAATTGTTTAAAAGCGTTTTGAAATTGTCGTTGTAAATATTGTATAATTAAGTCGAAACTAGGTATATTTGAAAAGTAAAACAGTTAAAATTTATTATTTTTTATTGAAAGAAATTGAAGTTAAAGTTCATTTTTAAATATTATTTTTAAATATAATGTTGTTTCTGATGCATATCAATTCAATCTAAAACTTTAAAAGTAAAGCACATATGCCTCAAATCTTTACCAGTTTGAAAACGTCTACTTCGCTTAGCTAAAAGTAATTATGTTTTTCAAATGTACAAGTTCTTAGTACACCAGCGAGCTTTCATCGCCAGCACTTTGCTAACTAAAGCTTTGACACATTGTGAAAGCTTTGGTGATTATTATTTTCTTTAGTTATTTACTTATTTTCTAGGCCTGTCATATTAGAGCTTGTCCCCTAAACGCTTTGCCATTTATTTACTTCAAACGCATATATATACATATATATAATATTTTAAATGTCTTTGAAAGCTTACTTTCATATTTGCCATTTATTTCGCCGTATGCACACCAGCCTGATCACATGTTAAAAAAACATACTATACCTAGCTTTAAGCCAAAACGCGCTCATGCCAGCTTTTCGCAAAGCTTTGAAAATTACATTTTTAAGCAATTCTAAGCTAGCTTAGTTTTAATGTTCGTTTAAAGCTTTTATAAAAAACTTAAAAATTTTCAAATATATTATATACTAATTTTATTTTGCTTTTTCCAAACTTTCTCTTCATTTCTCTCTCTCCCTCTTTTCTCTCACTCTCTCTCTCTCTCTCTCTCTTTCTGTGTCTTATGTTCGGCGCTATGTCACAACAGGCTTTCTCCGGAATGGTACCGTTCAAGCGTCCCGCTGCCGAGAAATCCGGTATTCCAGTGTATCAACCCGGCGCGACCACCTACCAGCAACTCATGCAACTGCAACAGCCGTTCGTACCAGTGTCATGTGAGTACCAATCTCAAAATGGTGGGACGCCATTGAGCGCCACTACCACTACCTCTACTTTGAGTACTTCTACTACTACTACTACTACCAATATGAATCCATATAATGCTACTACTGCAACAGCAGCAGCACAAGCAACCGCCGCCACAGCAGCCGCAACAACAACAACAGCGGCGGCTACAATTGGTGCCGCCACATTTTTAGGTGCTAGTATCACAACACAACAACAACAACAACAGATTGAACAGCATCACCACCAACAACAACAGCTACACAATCAGCAAATGCAACAACAGTTGCATCTGTTACCGCCACCACCACCAACCACAACCACACYACCAACAACAACAACTGTCACTTCCAATTATCATTTACACCAACATTATAGTAACAATAGCACCCTGTATAAAATTAATAATAACAACAATATCAATAAAAACAAAGACAATAGCAACAACATTAGCGCTCTAACAACCCCACCCAAATCCAATTCCCCCTCCGCTAGCATACATTCGACCCCAAACACAGATTCATTGCAAATAACAACACCAACATCATCACCATCCGAAACAACAACAACAACGGCAGATGTTAATAGTTTGTATGAGTCAAGTAGTAGTAGCACACACACACAGGCTAGTAACGGTAATCACAACGGCGATCAAGACGGCAATGAGGTGTCGTCAATGCTCCCGCCAACATCATTGTCGTCGCCAGGCGGCGCAACAACAATTTCGTCAGCGTATGTGCCATACAACAATGGCGATAGTAATTTGGCTAGTAGCAACAACAACAATAATAATAATAATAATGTATTATATGTGAATAATAATATTTTGAGTAACGGTAGTAATAAGTTAGCTCCCACAACAACACCAACAACAACAACTAGTGCGGCAGCAGAAGCAGCAGGTGAAGATTATGATGACGCTGCTGATGGCAACGATGCTGTCGCGCCAGCAGCTGTTACATCAGCAACAACTTCAGTAAGTAGCAATTCGCTCTTCGCTGCCTCTGCTGGCGCACACACTTACGACACCACAACAACAACAGCAAAATCATCGGCACTAACAGCACACACAGCCAATGCTAGCGCTAGTAGAAACGATAAAGACGCTAGTGAAGATAGCAATAACAACAACAGCAACAAACCCTACTTTAGCAACAGCAAGTACAGCTACAACGCTTCGGCTAACCCTTACAGCGTCGCCAATTCACCTGTCAAATATGCCACACATAAGACATCAAGCGCCGCCGCCAATGAGGCAGCTCACTCCGCGTATGCCGCCTACGCCTACCAAGCACAGGCAGCCCAAGCCGCACACTCTCATGCGTCCGCGATCGCCTCATCCACTTATCCGTCCACCAGTTTGTCCAACGGCGCACACAGTGACACACAGTCATACAGCGTCTACAACGGGCTTAATGGACATGCCACCTCAGTCGCCGGCATATTGCCGACTCCCCATTCAGCTGCCGCAACGGCGGTTTCCGCTGCCTCTGCAGTTGCCTACCAGCAGGCACATCAACAGCAGCAGCAACAACAGCAGCAAATGTTGCGTCTCTATAATCAATACGCTGGCGTACCCACCAGCGCTACCACGTCTTACGCCAATTTGCTGGCTGCTTCGCATGCCGGTTATGCCACACCCACAACCACTATGGCTCACATGTCGGCGGCAGCAGGCATGACTGTGCCTTCGTACGCCGCTGCCTACGGTATTCCCGCTTCGTCGGCAGCTGGCGCAGCCACTCTGACGCCCACATATGCCTACAGCGCTTATGGCAGTGCCACACCCACCGGCTATTATGCCGATGCCAGCGCTCTAGCCAAAGAGGCCGCCCAAAAGTACCATGCCAACGCTATAAAAATGGCTGCCGCGGTCAATGCTAATCAACTGAGCGGCAAACCGCTTACTGCAGTTGCCGCTGGTGGTATGGCCGGCTTACAGTTAGGTAAGGCTTACATGACCGCCATGCCTGGTAGCGCTAATGCCATAGTTGCCCAACAGCAGCAACTCTCGCTCTTACAGGCACACCACATCGCACAAGCGCAGCACGCCGCCGCTGCAGCAGCCGCTACTCGTTCAGCGCTAGCGGCGAGCTCACTGTCCAGCTCGGGCATGTCAACGCCCGTCGGTACGCCGGTGCATACGCCCACTCCTGGCGTGGCCGCGAGCGGTCTGCTAACGCGGCCCTCTTCTGCTGCTGGCAATTATATCAGCGCAGCTACATCTCATACCGCGCTGCGTCCGCAAGCAGTGCAGCTGACTGCCGCACCTTCCGCCAGCAATTCGCCGTACGCGGCCGCAGCCGCAGCGGCTGCCATGCAACAACAGGGCTTCTTCTACCCAGCTGGCATGATGGCTGCACCCGCGACACCGGCTTATCCGTATGCAGCGATCGGTGGCATACCGACTGCTATGCCAACGGCAGCTGGTATGCCAACCGCGCTCTCTGGCATAACCACCGCACCGGCAAGTGCGGCGGGCAGTGCCATGGTGCTTAATCCATACAAGAAAATGAAGACCTCGTAAGCAGTTAGTTTTTTGGAGGCGTTTAACCATACACGCGCACAAAATCCCTTAGACTTACAATACCAAACGGATATGACAAACTAATTTGTTAGCTAAGTCTAGCATGCAAGGGCAAGGCGCTGCGTTTCATCCTTTTTACTTAAACATGAGAGTTTATTCAAAGCTTTTATGGCGGCGCTTTACCAATGCATTTGTACTTAAAAAGCTACTTAAGCATACTTTGCAAATACGAAACAAAAGTAT
The DNA here is from genome assembly GCF_001853355.1 of Bactrocera latifrons. Lineage (NCBI taxonomy): Eukaryota > Metazoa > Arthropoda > Insecta > Diptera > Tephritidae > Bactrocera > Bactrocera latifrons. The sequence goes on along the minus strand of NW_017534520.1, from coordinate 457,268 downwards.
CACAAGTATGTACATTATCATTTGGACTTACAAACAGACAATTTTAATATAATCGTGCCTACTTTTTGGGTATAACCTAAAGCGAAAGCTGTCATAAGCATTAAAAAGCTTAAATACATGTTAGAAATAGAGTTATAAGACAAATAAATAAAATGCATCACTACGAAGTAAACGAAAACTTTAAAAACGCCCATAAATCCCTTACATCAATATTAAGCTCCACATTGAGCTTTCACGCATACATTGGAGTTTGCATATAAACTTAAAATTAACTACTGAAAAACAGTAGCATTTTACTTTAATGACTTACTTATTAGGCGGCACTCAAATTTTACATATTTGTTTTGTATACAGCAGCTCGCTGTAGAATTATTTAACAAAAAGCTTTAAGTTGCCATACAACATGAGATTTACCATGTTTATGAATTAAGCATTAATCCTGCTTTAAGCAACAAGGTTAATACAAGTAGCTGTTATCAGTTGAGCAGAACTTAAAGCGTAATTTGTCAAAGCTCACGAGCTTTTAATTCAGCAAGTTATGCTTAACTGTAAAATCCCAGCCTAATTCATGCCATTATAACTAATTATATTCTTGTAGACATTAATTTTCGGTTTTCCGTTTAATACTTTAAGAATATTTTATTAAAGCGGAGTGTGAGCTTTTCAAAAAATTAATTTTCTTCCAATATTTTCGTTAAAAAATTAAGAACAACGAAACAAAAACTATTAGGATAAAATTAATGCTCTGTTGGTATTTGTCATATTTTCGCACAATTGCATAGAAGCTAAAAAAGATTTGCTAATGTAATATAAGCTTTCACAATAATTCGTACAACTAACGAACTACTGCGATAGCGCGAAATTTATAAAACTTTTTTCGAGAAAATATGTTGCAACACTTAAGTTAATTAGAAATTTACAAAAAAGCTTTTTCAATATGAGTACTTAATTGAAAGCTGAATCAATTAACGTATTTCAGCAATACGCTAAAAAAATCACATGACAATGACAATGTTAAGCCAAAAGCCAAAACTATTGATAAAACGGCATTTTACTATCAAGAGCTTTCACAAATTTTTATAAATATGCAACGTTTTTATTTTACCTACGTTCCTATGTAGCCATAAAATGCTTCAGATTATGTTTACCATGCTCCTCCAATGATGAATAATGATGAATCGAAGCAAAAATGTATTATATCCCAGTGGTTTTGAAATGAAAGCTTCTTACAAAAGCGTTTACTATATAAATGAAGGCAACATTTTTTAACAGTAGGTGGCGCTGTAGTAGTTAGCAAAAATAGCAACGCAGCTAAACAATAAGCACTAGAAGTAGTCAAAGCTGCACAAGCTTAATGAAAGCTCGACGCAAGTAGTGAAACTTTTTTAACTACTTATATAGTACTGTATATTTTTAACAACCTAGCACTAGTTTCGAAACATTGCTATGAAATAAATCTGAGAAAGCGTCTTTAAAGCTTACGCTCTCTCTCTTACGTCTCGTTGTGCCCACCAAACTTCATTTACGCAGTTGACGCGTCTCTTTGAAAGACGCTAGATTTTTATTTTGTTGCAGTGACACTGTTAATAATTTTCTTAATTTATAATATGTATATTAGCTGTAAGTAGTTTACGTCCCAGATTGTGCTGTGTATTATCTATATATACACTCACGCATACATACAACTATTACTCTTTCCCTCTCTATCTAGTTGCCATGCTCATTCGATATATAACTCTCGAGGGTTATTGAAAGTATTTGTACACATATACACGTTTCAGTTCGAACACTGCCGCGCCTAGCAGCGCTAGGAGTATTTGCACAAATCTCGTAAACATTTGAGCATATTTCTCTACTCACTAATAGTTTTTAAGTCACACTTTCCTATAAATAATTTATTTATTTTTCAACCGTCAATTGTTCCTTCAATTAACTTAAGTATATGTTTGATGCAATACATGTACAACAACAAATTCAACGAATGTGTGTGGTGTGAGGGCAGCGCTCTCAATACGCCATGCGCTCTGCGCTCATTCGCGATACACTGCAAAAAATTTATACGTATGACTTACTAACCATTTTTACTAGCGTAGTTTCTTGTTTTGTGTGTTATTTTTAAAGCATTCAATATAGATTCGTGTAGTTGTTTTAGCATTTAGTTATAGTCTAGGTGTTTCAAATCTACAAATAATTGTTTTTCAATTAGTATTAGTCGTTTGGCAAGCAATTATTAAAGAATATTTAAGCATTTACATTGGTTTTCTTAGTTTCAAAAGAACTATATGTGCTAGTTGCTATTATTTTTTTGTTTTTGTGCATATTTATTACAGTTATTTGTTTAGATCTTTGCTGAAAACGCGTTTTGTATTAAAAATATATCTTTTTTATTGTAATTTTTTTATTAATTTGCTAATTTTAAATAAGTTTTAAATACTTAGATCTCTTGTGATTATTATGCTTAATTTTTTTTAATAACTTATAATTTTTTAAATTAAATATATGTTTATGTATTCTGTAACCGTTACTACCTTAATAATTTTTATGAGCATAATTTTTGCATTATTGAAAACGTGAAATCCAGTATACTTGTGTTATATTCTTACGTCGTCTATTTAATTTAATGGAATTTAATTTCCTTTCTACTTCTTTATTGTAATAAAAAGCAGCAAGCAACGTCTGCATATATTGCCAATATTATATAATTATTTTTCCTACTGCGCACTTTTCATATAATTTTAAAATATTGTTAATGTATTCGTATACAATTTTACTTTACCCAGCTTCAATTTCAGTACTTTAGAATCTATAGAATTGTATTTATAAATGTATTTATAGTCTAGCTTAGCCTGCTTACTTAACTACTCACTCTAAGCAGCCAACTAGCCAATATCTACACTGCGCCTTGTTGCTATGACACCGACTCTCTCACACTCAAAGCGCGGCACTATACTCAAAAGCTCTCTAACACGGAAGCACACTCACTCCCCACAGCGTTACGCTCATATTCGCTTAACATACTGACTCTCTCACACTCAAATAAGCGCTCTCATAAACATTTTGTCACACCATACTGTATGCATACACAAAGCTAACGCTCTTGTGCTCTTGTGCGCTTACTACACACGAAATATCAAAAACTACTGACTATAGTGCGCTTTCTCTACCACTCACTCATACTACGTTGCTATGTTTTGACTGTACACTGGAAAAAATTTGCAGATAATATAAATTTTGTTTTTCACAAATATATGACAACCATCAATGTAACGTTGAAACGAAAACATCGCACACAAAACATAATGCTTGAAGTTTCAAAATAAATATATACCGCTACATAATTTTAAAAACAAAAACCAAAAAATGTTATGCAAATTTGTAAAATAACTAAATACAAATTCTACATATAAAGCTGAGCAGCGATGTATTATCGTAAAAGCTCGTGTGCTTTACTATCTGGTTGGCGTACTAGTATCTAATTGTTACAAAAACAATATAATATGAAATATATTGCTATCTACCTATAAATCTAAATCTATGCTCTAGAAATTTGTTGTATTTATTAGCACACGCTAAAGAAAAATCTTCATTATTTTTTAACTATTTCCCTGTATGTCATATTATTTGGTTATAAATATTATATTCATATACATATGTATGTATATCTATGCTATTTTTTTTTTTTTTTTTTTTTAATAACTAAAAACTTTGTATCACTGTTAGTTTGCCTTTTTCTCGTCTATTTGGGAATAAAAATATAAATTATATCATTTGTTAGTATATGTAAAAAAAAAACAAAAAACAAAAGAAAAAATAAGAAAATTATACACTAAAAATATTTTAACTACCACTGACTACTGTTATTATTAATAAGTACATATATTCATTGCTATTGTAATTTTATGTTTTTAATTAATTGTTTGTTTAACTTGTGAAAATTATTTGGAAAATCAATTTATGTATATTTAGCTTAAAAAAACAATTGGTATTTTTTGTTTGGTTGCTTAATATTGTAAAAGCTTGAAAAGGCTCTCCATTTAATTGGTTGAATATTTTATTCTAAACTTCTACTTTTAATTTGCTGTGGTTTTGGGTGAAAACTCGCAAGAAAATCTATCGTTTGCTTGTCCTATTTGCGACGCTCTCTTTACTTTTACACTTTCTCTTTTTTACGTTATATTATCTCCTCTAAAGTCTTATAAATTGCACACGTTTCTACAAGCATTTGTGTCATCATTGCTTCTTTAGTTATGATTCTCTCTATATGCATTAATTGCTTCATTAGCATTTCATTGGCACGCTCACTTGCGTGCTGGCTTCTATTTAACTATGTGTAAGTAATGTATGCTCTTATTTTAGTGCCTTCATTTTTCATACTCATTTTTTATGCATTGATAATATATGAATATTTAGATCTCTTATTTGATATTCTCTCTTGTCATTTAAACTTGCCAGCAGCAATCTATTTATTATACTTGAGATAAACAAAAATTTTAGTTTTACTATCTCAGTTTTATTTAGTTAATTTGTATAGCTATTTGGAAGATCTATAATTATTATAGCATCTTCTTTCACTTCTCTCAATAAGTTTTATCTCAGTTTTATTTAGCTGATTTTTACAGCCTAAGTATTGGTTGTCAAAAATTTTTGCAAACTTAATACTTATTCTGGGATCTTCTCTCACTTTTCACAAGAAGTCTTATATTACGTCTTTCATACTCTTAGACAAATTCTGCAAGGAACTATCGTCGAGAACAACACCAAAAGTGATTAAAAATCATATTACTAAAAATTATTAAAAATCACATATTCAAATTATAATAAAAGAACATACTATATATGTATTTTTTTAACTTCAAAAGCTTTTGCCTATGCTCTAAATCATTTCATTGAAAGCTCACTCAAGCTGTTGCTCAAAAACTTCCATACTTGAAGCTTACTGATCTTTTTTGTAGCATACTTTTAGTGCTAGTCTTAAAAATGTTTCACCAATTGTGTATTTAAACATGATTTTTGCCTTTTTCTTCTTCTTATTAATAATTTTTAATTATATAAAAGCTATATCATTCATTCCAAATTAACGCTTTTGAGCTTTTACGCTTCCTTGTCATTCTATCATATTAAACATGCTTTTACTAATTTACATATAAATTATCCAAGTTGGAAACAGTCTTCCAAGAAAAGAAACAGCTCGAATATTGGGTTTAACAGAAATCTGCAAGCTTAAAAGGAATTTGATTTGTACAATTCTTCCACACAAAAAACTATGAACCTATATAATCATGCTGCAGCTACAGCTATTGTAATTTCTAAAAGCTCGCAAAGTAGCTTGAGATCGAAAAGCACAAAGCACATGAATACTCCAAGCAATAAAAAAAGTTTAGCTTTAAACCATTCCCTATTGCTTTTTATATATGTATGTTTCTAAGTCTAAGTCTAAGTCTAAGTTTAATGACATCTTTTAAATTAAAACTGCCTTTAAAAAGTGTAATTTTTCCCTAAGTAAGCTTTTACTTGATTATTTATTTTTATTATAATATTTAACAGCATAAAAAAATTCTGGCTGTGCGAGAGATTAGCAACATTTTTTTTTTAATTTTCAACTTATATGTATATGAAAAAATTCGTGGTTTTGAAAAAGCTTTTTAAAATCATTTCCAGTATTTAAATTACTGGAAACTTTTTAAGTTTTTTTTCAAATCA
>NW_017534520.1:448001-451398 GCF_001853355.1 Bactrocera latifrons | reverse complement strand
AAAACAAAAACACATTATATACCAAAAAATAGATTTTAAAGTTAAAAAATGTAGCGTTACGTTAGAATTTTGAAGTTTTGAAAGTTTGACGTTTTTTGCGCAAAAATATTGATAATATAAAATGACCGTTAAAACGGTATACTAAAGTACTTACATATTAATACATATTTACCAAAATTTATGACGTCTATAATATTTTAAAACATTTAACGAAGGTAGTGAACTTTTAAGTAACAGTTCTACTGAAAACAAGTTCAGAAAAAAATATTTAAAAAAATTATATTTATATACATATATAATTGAAAAAAAATAATAATTACATACGGTAGCAGTACAGGAATTGGCAAAAAAATATTGAAACTTTTTGAAGTGTATTTAAAACAAATTTGCGAAAGGAAAGGTCATATAGAATTACTGAGGAAAGCTTACAAGGAAGAAATTTTAAATAGGCTAGGAAGAAAGAATGAAAGCTAGATATTTCGAGCTTTTACTATAGATTGACATAGTTGAACATTTTTATATTATTTTCAGATAATCGAAACCAATGCTTTAAATTTTGCTTTGCACAATTTTTTTATTTCAAACGAACTTTATTGAAATAGTATACAATGTTTTACTATACAACCGCTTTTAATATAGTAGCTTTTGAGCTTTTGGTACTATAAAGCACACTTAAAGCACACACACACTGCACCAATAATGAAAACAAACTACAAAATACACCTGTCATAAAAATAACTATAGAAGTCTCAAAAAGAGTTTTGTGATCCGTAGCATTGTAGAATATGTAAGAACAAAGCTTTAAAAGAAGAGGTTAAAAAGTTGCCAGCCAATGAAGCCGTGAACAATAAAAGGAAATATTTAAAAAAAAATATTGCACCGTGGGTAAAATTTAGTAGCACTAGCTGAAGCCACATACGTTCCAGAAAAGATTTTTCCCACCGCTTCTAAACAAAATAGTAGTTCTCGACAGTTAAAATCACAGACAAAAGCTCAAAAGCTTCACCTTCACCTCAAAAAAGTGTGAGTAAATGCAAAAAGTTCTCTATTAATTTCGCAATATTTTTTAATAATCTGAAAATATTGAGCACAGGCCGTCAATCAATTACTTTATGGTAGCTTAAAACCAAATTGTCAACCGTCCATATATTACATGAAACCGATTGAATGAAATGTCTTAAAAGCTTTTGTGGAAAATTTTTTATTTACAAATATGCTTTAGAAAAACTACTGTATTAAATTTAAAGCAAGCAAACGAGTGGATAAAAGAAAGAAGAAAATTGAGAAGCTGGAAAAATGCAAGCTCATATATAATATAAAAAATGCATGCGGAAAGCCGACATACTGGTATTATAAGCTTTAAAGTATAGATATATGACAGCTCGAAATTTCGAAATCGATAAATAATGAAAGGTCAACGTTAAAAGCATTCTCACAGCTACTTAAGTTCTTGCAGGCAAGTAATTTGATAAGCTCGAAAGTCACTATGAAAGCTTAAAACAAAGGAGAAACTTAAGAAAACTTGATAAATGAAAGTTCGAACATAAAAATAAATGTAAAACAGCATATAAATATAATCAGTAAGCTCTAAGGTATAGGTATGTAAAAGCTCGCAAGTTCAAAATTGGTAAATAATGAAAGATCACAACTAAAAATGTTTGACGTTTGAAAGTTCACAATAAATTTGTGTCAGCACTGTTTTGACGCGGTATTAGAGAGTTCTAGAGGAAAAGTAAGTTTTTATAAACGCTCGAAAGTTAACTATGAATGTGTTGAGGAATAAGCTTATAAGAAAGAAAAAATTTTAAATATATAAAATATTTGAAGAAATATTAGGAAAGCAAATAGTGACGTTAATATAGAATTAGGGAGACTAGAATGACGAAGTGTAAAAAACTATGTTTTGAAATGTTAACGGTCAATAATGGCAAATAAAAAAGCAACAACAAAATAATAAATCTTAACAACAACTTTTAGTGAGATAGGTAAAACAGCAAAATTAGTTGGAGGCGAAAATTGCATGCCATTTACGGTATGAAAATTAAAAAATACTGTAAAAAATTCGATATGGCAACGACAGCAAGCAAATATTTAGCGAAAACATATACGTAACTACAATACTAAAGTGTCGATAAGCGCATGAACACAAACACACATACAAACCTACCTATATACCATAAATCATAAATATAATTGACAACGATTTAGCAACAACTACAACAACTTCAGTTTATATGTATGTATGTCTAAATAATTTGCGTTAGAGCGAATGTTATTTGAAAATGATAAAGCCTATTTGTAAGTAGTTATCGCTGCTAATTAATTGCGTATGCTTCGTAATTGTCCGTAACTTGTCAGCAAATGCAAACGTAAACGCACACATAAACACACATACGCACTACACAGTTAGACACATACACACACAAGCACATAGAATGTTAAATACGCGTTGGATCTATATAAATTACAAAAATAAGAACAAGTAAAGTAAATACAAAAACAACAACAACATATATTATTGCCAGTTTTTGCAAATTTTGTGGATTGTGTACATTTGATGATTACTTATACATACTTACTATACTTACTTACATAATCTCTATTTATTATGTATGTATATGTATGTATGTACCATTAAATACTATCAACTCTTACTGATAATACAAAACTATTTAATTATTGCAATTCGATTTCAACTAGCATTTACAACACACAAATGTTTACTATACCATATACGCAAAGAATTATTATTCTAAATAATTACAACAACAGACATAAATACATACGTACAACTACAAAATATTAATTAATTTGACTAATAAATAATATATATACACATATATATATATATATTGATTATTATTATTATTATCATTATTAATACAATGTTTAATATGCAAAGTAAAGTAATAACATAGTAAACAAAACAACAACAACAACAACAACTATTATACAATTTGAAAACGTCAAGTTTGATGAAAATTTAAAGAAACTGAACTTATTACATTAAAAATTATAAACAACAAAAATGCTTTTTTACTTAAACCATACTCTCGTACATGCATCAATTAGTTTAGCGTATAGCAAAAAACAACAACTAAAAAAACAAGTCGTATACCCCATATTGCATAGACAATTTCCTCCAAACCTTAAATTTGCTCGTTTCTTCACATTTGCGCCCTCCTCACTCGCTCATTTGCTTTTATACATTCTATATTTTTACATTGAGCTGTTAAATCTAATTGAAAACATCCATTTATGTAGACTTAAATCTGCTGTTATTTGCAATTTCACCTCTGTTTTGCACATACTTTTTAAGCTTTTTCGAATTTCAATATTTATTAAATTTTAAATATTTTATTAAGTTATGTATTTTCTTGTTTATTATTTTGTAAAC
>NW_017534520.1:438707-447136 GCF_001853355.1 Bactrocera latifrons | reverse complement strand
TTATTATAACGTTTATACTTTTTTTAACTTTTTTGTCACAATTATTCTTTTCCAAACGATTTTTAGAGATATCATTTGTTTTTTTTTTAATGTTCCCCATCTTTTTTCAGTTGCGTTCATCTAAGCTCATCGCATTTTCATATTAATTTCTCTCTTCACAATTCCGCTCATTTTCATTACAATTCCAGAAAGCTCGTTGACGTCTCCTAACCTTGTGTCATTCGTTGTAAGCCGCCGTTTCGCTACATAAACACATTTACATAAGACATTAGTGTATGTTATTGTCCATTTGCGTTCACATATTTCTTACTGCGAGTATCTACTTTTTGGGATAACGGTGTTTTGTATTCGTCTCTCTTTGAGCGGGTGTCTGTATGTTACCATTTTGCATTCTCTTTGCTGGCTAAAAACACGCTTTTAATTCTCTTGTTGGCTCGATCAACGATGGTGCTATGACATTTGCAAAGCCCTCGAATGAGTTACAACGCTGCAATTTAATGTACAGTATTTAATTTAAGAAAAACAGCTTCGAAAAGAGCATAGGCTTTCCATATTCGTGACCAAGTTATTTATTGTATGTATTAGAATTCGTTTTGATCTCTTCATGTTCTTAAAATATAACCATTTCATGCAAAACTTTTTACTCTCCTCTATTAAAAAGTTTTTTTCAATTAATTTCATATTTATTTTTATTTTAACGGTACATTTGATAATTGCTGTTTTGTGCATCTACTCTTCTTATGCTTAAGAAAAATATATTAATTAAATTTTGCCTTTAAGCTTTAACCTTCATGCTTATATATTTTAAAAGCTCTTTTTTATTTTGCTTTTTCCTTTCCTTTGTTTTCGCTCGAAGTCACTAGCGTTGCCATATGAAACATATATGTATATACTCCCATTTCTATATATACATATGTGCCATGTATATTTATGTAAGACCAAACCAATTCCTCTGCAAAATATTACTGCATCTGTAGCTTTCAAATAAAAATTGAATTAGTGTTGAAAATCCAAGAAAAAATATTTTGTAAAACAATTTTTGTGCTGGAATATGAACGAACTTAAAAGCTTTTGTACAATTGAAGCAATGCTGCATTGAAAATATATTAAATACAATATAAATATGTATATAAATAATTAATTAAGTAACTGTTCATTTTTTTTTCTAAAGTGCATGTCGGCTACTGAAAATGTATGCTATACACCTTATGATTATACAGAACCAAGTAAATTATTTACACAACAACCACATTTGCAAGCGCATAATTTATATGCATATACACACAACTGACACTTGATCTCGCAAAAAATAACTTATGAGCTTTTATTAATTCTTTCTAGCTTTTCATTGTTGGTAGAAAAAAATTTTGTGTACTTTCTTTTGTATTTCAACTCTTTCATAGCTAGAAATTCATTTTGTATAAAAACGTAAAAATGTGAATTACGAAACGCAATACCGTTATTGCAATATAAGTGAGCTTTACGTAAAACACAGTAAGCTTGACCAAAAAAAAATGGCAAGCTTTTTGCTCTTGAAGAAATCGAAATACGCGTGGCATTAAGATCGTCCTTATTTAATTAAATTTAAATTTTTAAAGCTGCTTTTTGTAAGCTTTATTAAGCTTTTGGTGTGCGACAAAAGTATTTCTTTCGAATTTATGCAAAAATTATCGCAATATGAAAACCTTAAATATTTTCAAAGTGAAGATGTGAGTTTCCGCGGCACAAACGCAGTGCTTGCTACTTAAAAGCTAAATATATAAGGAATTTTGCTTAGATAATTGTAAAAGCTTCGCACAATATATGAAGAAAGACATCTGAAATTAATTTAAATTAGCTTAAAATTACCATAATAAAATAATGAAAATTATGTTCAAACTTTGAACTGCCCTTTATACGTGGCTGGTTTTGCAAAACCAAATTATAAAAGATTTTAGAAACCCATAAATGAAATGTTATATGGAAATATATTTTAAAACTCACTTTAAATTCGAATTGCCTCTTTGTTTCAAATATTTGCAATTTTTAGCTACAATATTTTCTAAAGCTTTCAAAATGAGCTTTTACAAGATGATCTTAAAGTACTTTTATTGTTATAATAAACTTTTGTAGTAGTGGTAATAAAAGTATTTCTATAGCAAAATTAAACTTAATAAAAATAAGATTTACAACAAAAAAAAACATATAATGAAAGCTCACCAAAAACTTTTCAAATTTTGAAAGCTTGAGGATTAAACTCAAAGCTGTCGTAAAAATATATACAAAAAAATTATTCTTGAGGCTTAAAAGCTCAGTAATCTTTTTAAACTGCCGAACACCACAAAAGACTTTCTGATCCCGCTATTTTAGCTTAGAAATTAAACAAAAAATTAAAAAATGTTATAAAATAAAGATATGCACCTATTTGAAAATTCTACCCAAATTATAAAAGCAGGTTTAAGCTCCAGTTTTAAACTTATATAGCTAAATAATAAAGTGGCATTCAAGCTTAAACATAGTCCGAAGTGCCGTGCACTTAGCGTAATTCCGACAAACAAAAGCTTTCAAGCTCGCCTTCAACATTACCGCTGCAAGAGCATAAAAAGCGTTCATGTGACTAAGCTAATGGTAGTATTTTGCGGAGCTATTTGGAAATACATACCATACATGCAAATATGAATATACCCTACTCCTTTTCTCCTTCGGTATAATGGTTCGGGGCAAGATATATAGTATGTGTGCATAACGTTCATGCTTATATATTTTCGTTCTTTCTCACTGCGTTTCGTGTAAAAATATATTTCTTTGCCTAAATAATTGGATTGTTGGAACTCTGGTTTAACACCTTCAGTGGGAAGTCGGGTTTGTTCGTACGCCCATCCGTTCGCTTTTTCCACAGCATAGCCACCAAGGTCACGTAACACCACACACGTGTTACGCTAACGGGCACTATGTAACGCAAGTATTACAATGTATTTATTAAGAAAAAATATAGTCGAAAAGCATTAATCGAAGGTTGACAATTTGAATTGCCTAAGCGCACCAAAACTTATTGTTTACTTAAGTAAATGTGCGTCAAAGGCGTTATTTCTTTGATTAAATTTAAATATTAATTATGTCATATATATTTTTATATATAAGGGTATATATATATAACTCACTCTCTCTCTCTCTTTAGCCACAGCCAGTATGTATGAAACGTGAGTGGGTTCGCTCTCATTGCTCGTACTCGTAATCGTACTCGTAAATGTGCCTAAGTATACATTTGGACAAACTTTTTTAAATTTTGTTAATTTCACGTTCAATTTTTATGGTTGAAACTTAAATATTTTTTAGTTTGCTTACTACTTTAACATATTATACAGTTAATTATATGAATATTATTTATTACCGTCATGATTACCCAAACTGTATGTATGTAATTAATTGCCAAGCATGCTTTTACCGTTAACATTTGAATAAAATTAAACCAATTATTAGTACAATGTTACTATGAATCTATATATGTTTGTATGTATGTATTTAACGCACTTTTCAAGGTAAGCCTGCTACACTGCTGGGAGAAAAATTATACACATATGAAACACATTTGAAACACATATTGAAAATACAAATCCAAAAACTAAAATGAAAAGTGTTAAAGGAACATGTCTAGATGCCTGTCAATGAAATGTAAGCGCTACTTTTTGAATTATGTAAATTTTTCAATGTCTTTATACATTATATGTTATTTAGTGTATAGTGGGTTTGTGTTCAAATTTTTACTAATCTTGTTGAAAACATTTTGTAACAATTTAATTTTTAAAATAAATTTTTAGTATTTTTTAATGTTACATCTATAAATTAATCGATTTAATTTTCTTAATATCGTATTAAGCTTATACGCTATTATATCATAATATATTTATAAATGCTTTATCCCTACATATTTTACACCTATATCCTTTACTTAGTCTTTGTAGATTCTACAATTTCTTTTAAACCAGTTTCAGTATATATATTATCATTTGAAACTCTAGAACTAATAACTTTTAGTACTTTTCAATGATAATGTTAAGGTAAAAACTCGTAACAAATTAAACCATTTAAAAGGCTTTGAAAAATCTCTCGTCATATTTTTACATTTGAATTACTACATTTCATAAAAAAGAAACACTTTCGTTGATGTCTGAAATCTCAACTAAACCCTAGTTTTCTTCATAAAGTGGTCTTTACATTAACTTTTCGGAGCTCTCTACATTTAATAAGCTTACTTTTGCACCAAAATTGTCTATATTTGGTCTAAGAAGCAACAATTTTTTCAAAAATATTACTTTTTCTAGCAGAAACCAATATCTAAAAGTTTTTATGAGCTTAAGGACCTTTAATAATGTCAAAAGTTAAAAAAAGCGATATATTAAATTTAAATTTTTGGAGAACTCTATTCCAAATAAGCTTACTTCTGCACCAAAATTGTCTACATTTGGTCTATGAAAAAATTCATTTTTCAATTACGTAATTTCTCCAAACCAAACAAACCAAAACTAATATCTAAAAGTTTATATGAGCTTAAAGCTCTTTTGTAGTAACGAAAGCTGAACCACAGCCGAATGAACTAACCATCTTCAACTAATTTGTTTCGCTATATATATACATACGAAGGACAACATATCAAAATATAGGTAACCCGATACCACGAAGTACTAACATGGTAAAGTCCATCTTATTAAAGATTTTTTTAGCTCGTACGAAAATGTGCCAGTGAAACTACCCCTAAACAGGGTAAATTAACTTCGTCATAATGTTTGTAAAGCACAGTATCCAAGTGATCAGCATGACGTGCTATCGGTCTGTCTGTTCGTACACGAAATAGTCCCTTACTTTTTGAGATATGTCAACAACAAGCTGCTCATTTTGGCTGTAATCGGACATCTATAGCACATAGCTGCCATTCAAACTGAAAGAAAGGAATTAAGTACTTTTCTGTTTGAAAAGAAATTTTCATCTCCAAAGAAACTATTGAGATCGGATCATTGTAGCACACATGTAGCTGTCATAAAAATTTAACCATCGGAATAAAGTTCTTGCAAGGAAGCTTTTGTATTTTTGAAGAATATTATAGCTCCGGTGCAACCGAAGTTAACGTTTTTCTTGTTTTTCATTTCATTTATTCCCTTTTTTATACTATTTAATGTGTGAGATTTCATGCCCACATAAAGTAGCTCCTAAAATACTAACCTAAAAAAAAAATACGAAATAATTTTCGCTAAAAGAAATTATTGTACAATAAAAGTTGTAATTCTACTCTCAACAAATACATTTTAATTGCAGACAGTTTGCAGAAAAAGTATGTTAACAATATTTAGTTACACTAGAAATTATTTAACAGTAAAATCTCTTCTGTGAATAAATATTTATGTCTAGAATTATATACTATATAATTTTCTTTTACTTTTCATATTTACTTAGCACCTTTTTGCATTTTGTAAAATATTCCTGTAGAAAATCGTATTTTGGTTATTTTTAATATTAATTATTTATAGCAATGCAAATTTAAATTAGAAATGAAAACATCTAAGCTTACCCAGTGGAGTTGGATTTGCGTCTCTCTTACTACAGAGCTCGTGCTCTCTCGCTTACACTACACGTATGCATTTGTATGTGCCGTAATTGTTGAAATAACAGAAGAATTCGAGCATATACTGTAAAAGCTTTTAAAAAGCTCGTAAAACAGATATGCATGACTGGAAAAAAGTATGTACATAAGTGCAAAGTATTGTCTGTTCAATTTTGTATGTAATATATATATAGTATGTAAATATATAGCTATACAAATTTGATAAATAAATAATTTAGAGAATTGTATTAGTTCATATATTTATTAAAATAACAGTGTACTATATATGATTTGGCATGCTATTTGCAAGCTTTTAATTTGTACTTTGAATTTGTTTCTTTAATTAAATGACATTCTTGCGTTACTTTGAAGAAAATATTAATGAAATATTGTTTTCTAACTAATTAATAATGATAATATTCTCTGTTAAAAGCTTCAAAAGAAAAGTTCATTCGAGCTTTTTCTTAAAAGTTTGATGATTTAATTTCAAGGTTTTGGGAACTAATCTATGTCATCTGCTTGGATATTGTATGAAACCTCTCAAAAGCCAAACTTCGGCAGGGCGGGTTTTCAATTCTTTTAATTTTGAAACATGTCGCAAACTTGATTAATGAAGGAAGGCAAAGTGCTCAGAAGTAACTAAATTGTTTCTAAATAACGTTTCAACAACAATATTAAATAGGTTTTTTTTTTTTTTTTTTTTTTTGTAGCGTATGACCGCAGTTTCCTCCAACTTCGCTTTGTGCTGAGCACTTTATTTCAGATGATACAGCACACCTACGATTTCCAAAATAATAAAATATAATTTGTTTCAAAGCTTTGAAATACGACAATTTCTGCAGCCTTAAAATCAAAGCTTTTTCGAACAAAAGCTCAAGAAATAAATATTTTGATAAAAAGATAATACAAATTAAAAATATATCTGCATACTTCAGATTTGAAACAAGAATTTACAGTTTTAATTCTTTTTTTAGAAATGGCTATTCTAGTCCTTTATAAAATTTATAGGCAACATATAAGCAAACAAAGCGATTCCATTTCAAAAGTTTGAAAGTTTGGAGAAGAGTTTAATGTTTGAAAACAACTTTAACTTTTTTGAAATAAATTAGAAATTAAGATGAAATAGATTCCAAAATTTGTGAAAAACTGCTATAAGAGCTTTCAATTTCAAAATTAGTTGCAAAAGATTTTATAAGAGCATCTAATTTTGGCAGCATTGGTTCTTTATTTAAAAAAATATATTTCCTTTTATCTGCCAATAATTTATTTAATTTATTTTGTTCAAAATTTTATGTATTTATGGTTATTAAGTTCATTAATTATAAATGCAATACTATATTTAAACATATTTATTAAAATATTCTTTTTTTTTTTGTATATTTACATGCATATAATCTCCTCTTCCAGGCTTTTTTGGTAGTAAGTATGAATTTCGAAAATCCCGCCGATCCTTTATAAAAGCTTTTATATACTATATATATTTTTTTTTATATATCTGTTGTTGTAAGTTAGCAGATTTGTTAAATATAAGTTATTTTGTGATAAATGTTTTATTCTTAGTATTTTTAAGTGATTATTTCTCAAAAATTTTACATTGTCGTCCAAATATTTGCAATTGAAAATTAAAATGAAAATGTTTCTTGTGATTACTTACAGCGCTGCAGTAAAAGTTTTGCAAACAAAAATCGCTTCAGTCCAACATGCAACCACACATTTGTATAAGCTGATTTTTACTACTCCTTTTCTTTAAAAATACTAACACTTTTCCTTTGAAATATTGCAAATAATTTCCTTTTTCATTTTTATTTTAGCAGTGCTTACCTACACAGCTTTTGCTTTGATTTGGCTTTTAAGCTTGCTTACCAGGATTGCTTAACGCTGCTGACGTCTTTATTTATTTTACAGCTTTTCATGTAACTAACAAAAAGTGCACAGTTTTAATTTATAATTTTTTAAACTAAGTCAGTCTTATATTTGTTATGTTATTTGATATATTTTTATTTCTAGAAATTCTAAAACGAGTATTAATTAGAAAAAAGCTGTACAAATTTGACTAGAACATAATATTTATGAAAATAAAATATTTTAAATTATATTTTACTTAATTTTTTTCTTTAATTTGAAACTTTAATTTCTATTTATTACGGCTTTTAAGAAAGCATTTAGTAGCTATATAATATTTTATATTAGGTTGTCAAAAAAGTCTTGCGGTATTTTTTATTGAATTTTCAATTCTTCCTAAAAAATTTTTTTTTTTTGATGACTCATGCCCAGCTCTTGACCGATGCTACGGCTGCTACTATGCCAGTCTCTTTCGACGATTCAGCGATTTTATCGCAATTTTCGACGACATCCTTTCCGGAGCGTGGCGCATCTTCGACCACCTCTACACCAGAACGAAAACGTCGAAACCATCGTTGTGCGGTGGAAATGGAAACTGTATTGGGTCCATAAACTGCACAAATTTTATTGGCGACTTGAGATGCATTTTTGCCTTTATCGTAGTTGTACTGTGAAATATGCCGTATTTTCTCTTTATTTTGCTCCATGTTTGCGACGCTATAACTCACGAAGGACTTAAAAGAAACGCGTGAAATGAGCTTTCTAAAATGGTATAGCGTGACCCGATGCGACGAATAAAACTAGAACTACGCGCCTTCAGCGCCAACTAGCGAAATATCCTCTTTTTTGACAACCGAATATAATAATCTTATTTTATTTTAATGAAATTTGCTTACCACAATCAAAAACTAAAAAATTAGTTAAAGCAAACAAATTTAATTTAATAAAATAATTAAGAACATGTAAAAATGTTTAAAGAGTTGTAAAAAAAATGCATTAAAAATATTATAAA
>NW_017534520.1:433808-438265 GCF_001853355.1 Bactrocera latifrons | reverse complement strand
ATTATAAAAAATAATGATTAATTTAATAATTACTTTTCTTTTACAAAAATTTAGTAAAAATTTTAAAACCTAAATTTTCTACTCATATTTTGGTATATATGTACATACATTCTACTACTTATAAAGAACAAAATATTATTTTGGTTATTATTTGCTCACATAATTCATATCCCGTATTTATTTTTTATTTTGCGCTTTCTTTCTGTTTAAATTTTTATTTTGCTTATAAAGCTAAAGTACTAATGCCAGCTTACATATTTTTAGCACTCTCGCAGCTTACACCGCAATTGCAGCAGCACACAACAACAATAACACAAGCTAGTTAGATGCCAGACTAACGTTATGCCAATATTGACGCACACACACAAATTCACACATGTATATACAAACATCCTACATCATGATAGTTTCCGTAATGTGATGCAAATGTCTGAAAACTCAAAAATTATGCATGAAAATATTTTGCAACAACAGCACATATGCTTGTAAACAAAGAGCGATAGCCGGTTTCAAAAACGGTAGACAAAAAACTTCATAAAATTTAATCACCAGCGTAGAAAAACTTTCACAGCTGCCAAAAACAATGACGACAATAACAATAACATTACTTGCAAACCACGAAAAACTAATAACAATTATGAAACTCTCCAACACAACAACATATTTATTATCTATTTTCTCGCATATTTATATATCCATTTCTTATTTTTGGTTTATGGCATTACTATATGTTTACATTTGCATTTGCTTCAGCTTTGCGGAAATATAGTAAAAATTTTAACGGTGAATATTTTTTATCATTTTTATATCGGAATTTTTTTCGATTACAAATTTGAGCGACAAATGGCAAAAAGTTATGAATGAAAATAGTCACGGTTTATAAAAACATTATTTTAATGTGAAATTAGCAGAAAAATTTAATTTTGTTCTATAAATTGATTAAAAAATATTTAAAATAAAATAATAGCTTCACTTACGAAAAGTTCATGAAAAAATTACAATAGCATTTAAAATTGACCACAAAATCAACAAAACTCTGAAAGCGAAAGTCATGGCCAACCGTTTAGGAAAAATTATTACTTTTTTATTCTTTGAGCAGAGTATGAACAGAACGAAACATTGCACCCTATAAAAAATGCAAATAAATGATAAGTATAGTGAGCTGAGCCGATTTAGCCAGATCTGTCTGTCTGTATAGTATACACGCAGCTCTTTTTTTACACGATAGATGCGTTCCTCAGTGTGAAAAAAGAGGCGTTCCTATAGTCAAATGGAGGATACGTTCCATGTCATCTGAAAATCGCCTAAGATGAAATAATGAACTATATTTACTTCGCAAAACCGTGTAAAAAATGTTGAAAACTATAAAATTTCAGATATGCATACAAATTGTATTTTATTGAGCATAAAAACTTAAAATACATTATTCATACAGGTGAAAATTGGAAGAGCAAGCAAAAAACAAAAGAAATCTGTTAATCCAGAAATAAGAGCAGACAAATTTGAATAGAAATAAAGAGAAAATATTTACGTAGCTACACAATAATTCGTCGCTACTTGATACAAGCGCAATTGTTTGCTATGAACTGGACTAAAGTCGATAACACCACTGGAGATATTCATCAAATTATTATTATTAAATACCGGTGACTTTCGTCCGGTAATAGAGTTTTGAATTGTCGGACTACTTTCCGAAAATTCTTGCACCGTCGACTTTTTACAACAAAAAAAAAAATCCAACCCTGTAACTTCAAATCCGTGTAAAAAGAAACCGTGTAAACAAAGAGTTGGGTGTAACAGATCAATTGAAAAGTCTCCGGCCCACCATAGTAAAACTCATTTTTTTGGCTCAATTTTTTTTTTTTTATTCAACCCAAGTTCCCTTTATGGGTGATTTTTTTTTTTAGCGACGCCCCAAATTTTCGATACCATTTTTATAGTACGATGTGTCCTTTGCTTCAAAACAGGCCTCAGGTTCGGCGCGCACCTCTCCATCCGACGAAAATTTCTTTTCAGCGAGCATTCTTTTGAGATCTGAGAAAAGGAAATAGCCACTGGTATCCAGATCTGAATAATTTGGTGGATGTGTAACAAACGAGTTGATGAATTTTTGCCATTGTTTTCACTGACTTGATAGTATTTTCTATTTCATTTTTTTTCTTCAAATGCTTTCTAACAGTCCAATAACGATATGTAAACTGTTCACGGTCCCTCCTTTTTCAAAGTAGTAAACCTCAATTTTTTCATGCGCATCACTGCGTTGGCCGTTTTCTCATTTCATCTCGTCTGAACTTGGCATACCAATCCTTGATGGTTGTTTTTTCCCGAGGGAATGTAAACTTTTGAAGATTAGTGCTCACTAAAAAGCAAATGCATTTACTCATAGTAGCGCCATCTGTGTGTCAGACCCGAGACTTTTCAATATACCAGTTACACGAACTAGGGCCTCAGTTTTTGCGATATCGATCTGCTTATTTATCGGAACCGCCGATATTTGACTACTAGAGCATCCAGCTATTCAAAATCAAGTTCTTGTGAGGAATATTTGCTCTTTGTGAAGGGAGGGAAGTTTCGTTTCAGTCGAAATTCACGTTCTTGTTTTTGTAGAGTTATCATTAGCAGTTCAAAAATAAATTGCAATATTTTTTTATATAAAAATAATTTTCAAAACAGTTAGAACAATAAAGGCCGCATATTGCATTCGAAACGTTGCCACAGCGCCCAAGAATCAGCACAAAAGGCAATTAGCACACAACCATTCACATATACATGGACGCATGCATTACTGCCCGTATATGAACTGAAATGCAAATGAACTAGTTTTATCAGCGAACAGCATCACTTTGTGCGACTCCTTTTTGACGCTCCTCGCAGCCCACTTTTTGTAGGTACGCCGCTGTACAACGCTAATTTGCATATTTTCCCACACACATACCAGCACGTATATGCAATCCGCCAACTTTTTCAGCAACCGAATTTTTTGCGGTCGACGGCGCGCTTCTCAGCCTCAGCGTTTGTGGTGGGCGTTAATTTGCATTTATTAACTTGTACAAGCGTCACTACAGACACACACACACACGTGCACGGGTGCTCAAAAACAACACTTGGCTGCAGTCAGAAAAACAACATGACGCGTTCGTGCCAAGCTGGGGCGATTGCATGTGTGTTGTTATGTGTGTATGAGGGCGTCGCATTTAAATGTCTGCCTTTGTCAGCGTGTCACCGCAGCTGCAGCCTGTTGCATACGCGCCGATTGCCGCTGCCAAAAACTATGCTATGTGGTTTTGTCATTAAATATTTCCCTCTATTTTTTCAACACTCGTGCTTTTGCTATAAATGAGCATGCAGCGTGGTGGGTTTTTAGGCGCACTGCCTTGGTTTGGGTGTAGTTTAAAGGAAAATGTTGCATATTTGTAATCCTACTAATAATTTGATTCATTTTATTTACTTTTAATTTTATTTAAATTAATTACATACATTTTTTGATCGAAATATTAAAAATATAAATACGAATTAGCAATAATAAATGGACTAAATTTTTTTGTTAATATTTTTTTGTTGACTAAAATTTTTTGTTACAAAAATTTTATGAAAACTGTTGTTTCCTCCAATCGATTAGAAATTTTACTTTCTTTCCGCATACAAAACCGCGCAACACTGTAAAAAATTATAAGCATTTTCTTTTACCTGCATTTTTATATATTATACTATCTTTTTAAATAAAAAATATTTATTTAACAGTATAAATTATTTATAACAATTTCTACTAATTTTATAAGCTCTTTAATTTCAGCGATTACTAAATAAATTTTCTTCTTTCTCCAAATTACATGCTTCCACTTTTATATAAATTTATTTCACATCAAAAAATATTTAAAAATCAAAAAACAATACCAAAAACAAATGTCACACAAATTGGCTCTTCATAAAATATTCGTATGAAATGCACCAACTACTCACACTTGCATGTCAAAAAAATAAAAATTAATGGTAAAACAAATCCAAAAATAATATTATGCCAAATAACTAAACTAAAAATTTAACAAAATTTGTAAATTATAATTTTCAAACTGAAATTAACTTTTTCTTACTTACTTACTTTTTTAAAATACTGCAAAAACACATTACAACGGATTAATAATAATAAAACAAAATTAAAAACAATGTAACTTTATTTTCGAAAATATAACTGTTTAAAAATGAAAACAAAAATTATTTGAAAATTTACAAAAAATTAAAACACCACCGTGTTTAATTCATCTAATATTCCAATACTTTAATTAACAAAATTTATTAATTAACAAAAATTAAAAATATATCTCAATATTATTTGAAAAACAATTTTTTTATTGAGTAATTAACACGTTAATTAATAAAAATTAAAAATTAATTTAATTAATTTTAAAAAACGTTACAAACTGCCAAAACTTTTAATTATTATAACACTCAAAAATACA
>NW_017534520.1:414904-432836 GCF_001853355.1 Bactrocera latifrons | reverse complement strand
ATTTCTAAATTAATAAAATATTCAAAACATTAATAATTTTTGTCTCTATTTAAATAATATTTTTACTGTTATTATGTGTTTGCTTTTTAAATAATATTTTTTCGAAAATATCTGTTTCTCATAAATTCTTACTTCAAAACTTTTCTGACTTCAAACACAACTGAAAAATTGCAAAAAAAAACTCTAAAAACTCAACAACAACGGAAAATTTTTGAAAATTATCGAAAAATAAATTTTCATTGAAATCAAAATAACTGAAAATTTGTACATTGCGCTTTATACAAAAATCGTAAATTCACAAATTTAAACCGCGAATTTAACTTGCCAAACAAATACTGATCCAATCTGCGCGAATAAAAACTAATAAACACGCGCGTACACACACACACATAATAACGCTGAGCCAATATTTACACATTAACGCATAATACGAATAACACCAATAATGACATCAATAATGTTAATCATAAAATTTGAATACACCGCAAAAAACCAACAATGCCAACAACCGTTAACACCAACGCACACACACAACAACAACAACAMCACGAAATTGCAAAATTACTGACAATATGATAAATAATAATTATAATAATGCTGTTAATTTGCAACAAAAAAACATAAACGAAATACACACAAAACAACAAAAACAAATGAAACCACTAAATATAACAACAACAACCAAAACCGCTGCTGCATGCATGGCTTTAATGCGACTGCGCCGCCAACGCCGACGCCGTTAAACAACACCGATTAACTATATTTTGTACTGGTCTATATATAAATATATTTAAATGGGTATTATGTAACTTATTTATACAAATTTGTATGGTTTTGGAAATTTAAATTTATGCAACTAATTTTTTTCTCACGCTCATGGAAATCACGAAACACTCACTTTATTATGCATAATTTGTGTTTGTTATTGTTTTTTATTCAATTTACAAATTATAATATGTGCCAATTTCCTCTTTCGCGCTTTTCTCGACCGTTGCTACATATTTATAATCTATTTTTTTGATTTTGCGTGGCTTTATTAAAAAATATTTTTACGTGCATAAAAAAAAATCGTTTAAAAAATTAACAAAAACAAAAATAACAAATCGCTTTAACCATTTCGATGCAAATGAAAACGTATTTAATCCCCTACAAATAATGGCAACAATAAATACATTTTATAAATTTACAACAACCATACAAAAAAAATACAATTTAATATAATATTCATTGCATGCTTTTGGGCTCTTATCAACACATTTTATATGAAAATTTAATTATTTCCAACTTATTTTGAATGCCACACGAAAGCAGCAACAACTAAAGTACCGTTGAATGCTTCTTATGTTATCTACACCGACGCAAATGGACAGGTACTGTTATTAGATTTAATACACACGCACACACACTGCTGGTGTGCAACAGATTTTAGTTTGCCCCTAAAATTCACATGAAATGCAGTTTCTCATATACATATATACATATTTACATAGATTGAAATTTGTACAAAAATACTAATAAATAAACGAAAGTGCCAAAAACGCGTGGTTAAATGGCGCATATTTGTTGTTATGAAAAGTGTTATTGTTTATAGCCATACTAACACTTGAAAAACACTAACAAACAAGGAGTGCTTTAGTGCGCTTCTGCATTACAGTTATAAACATATATGTATGCGTTAAGCACACTCAGCAACTCTCACTAACACATGCATATGAGCAATAAGTTTGTACTAATTACTATTTTCACTATACTTTTAGGCGCTTACTAACAACCAAACGTTTTTTGCCTATAGTAAAATTGAAACTTTAAGCTTTAATAATACTTTGTTGTTGTTTTTGTTTAAAGCTTATATCATTTTGCGGAAAGCGAAAAATCATGAATTGTCCAGAATACACAAATGTTTATCATATATATAAAGAAGTATTTTTTGGTAGTTTTATAACTAAAAAAATTATATTTTGTTTTTAGAAATTCTTATAACAAACGGAAAACAAAAACAAAACGCAAAAAAAAAATAAAAAAATAAAATTGTAAAATCCTTTTTCTGCAAAACTATAAAAGGCGAAGAGCTTTGTAAAAGCTTCTTTCTAATTTCTTGCATTGAAAGTTATTGAACAAAATATTCATAAAACAAAAGACAATATATGAATATAGTATTAGGTTGGAACAAAACTAAACTCACGCAAAATATTTTGAAAAATATTAATTTGAAAAACAATACGCAAAAAATATAGTTATGAGAGAGATGCGCTTATTTGTATGCGGTGATTCAGCCACTCTTTAGTGCTAAGCTAAAATAATATTAAAACTAAGAATCGATGACAGCAGGTTAAAGCCAAAGGCAATCTATGCTATAAAGAAAAAGATCTCATTAGTAGGAAGAGCAGGACGTTTAGATAAAAAAAAAAGTTATACTAAAAAATGTCGGTACTAAAATGTTCGAAAAAGAAGATTACATTAACAGCAAGTTCAGAAAATCTAAATTAAAAATTTAATTAGTACTAAAAAATTGGGTACTAAAATTTAGTACTAAAATATTCCAAAAACTAAAATAAGTGTTATTAGCAAAACAAATATAACACCTATTAAATGGGTAAATCTGCTTGCAGAAACAACAAACAAAACTGTAGTAAAAATTGTTTCAACTTAAATCAAATAAAAAGCAATACTTTATATCACCAACTAGTTTTGGTAAGTCTCATGTTCAGTGTAAAGTATAGAATGCAGTACTAATAAACCTTGTCACAAAAATTTCCCAAAAACCACATCAATAATCAAAGACTAAATTTTATTTATAATGGAAGTGAACAAAAAATGTACTTAAACTTCGCAAATAAGTTTGGAATACATTTTTAGTACCTTTCACCTCCTGAGCAAACCATCTATTGCTCATATGATATAAATTTATTAATTAAGTACTAAACCAGTACTAAATGTTTTGTACAATGTGCTCCAATAGGAAATACTTTAATTAAAAAAGGAGCATATAGTTCCTATCCAATAAACTGGTACTGTATAATCTGCATGTGGTAGCAGTGTACTAAAACTGTCAAAATAGGTTTTTAATTTATTTTTGGTACATTTGATGTTTTTTTCCAAAACGTAAAGGAGATATGAATAACAAAGTTTGTACTAAAATGCCCAAAATATCTTCTAACTTTGCCGAAATAACATTTGAACGTTTACTTTAAGCTAACACTAATGGAAACAAATATTATGAAAGAGTTTAGTTTCGTTCAAAATCTAGCAATATTAAATAAATTTAAGTCTTAACATATTAATTGTATTGTAATCTAAAGTGACAAAGAAGGCGAAAACTAGTTACATATTTTATATAAACACATATTTCAAACTATATACATATATATATTTACATTTTACTATTCTATTTCCAAGAAACTTTAAATGAAATAATAATAACTGCTTAAATCCCTCCAAATATTTTACAAAAAGCATAGAAACTGCTAAAGTCCACCCCTCGAACAGTGAAAATCATTAGCAACTCCAATTAAGTACCACGCACACTTACACAGACACATATACAGACAATAACTGGAAATTAACACAAGTTCAGCTCCGCTCAAGCCACTACACTAACCAACAACTGCTCTTTAAAACATGCCACTGCAGCCAACCAGCTATTCACACCCAACAACTCATGCAGTGGCATTAACTGACAACGCTGCAGGCCAGAAAAAACTGCACTAAAATCGTAATTAAATAACCGCAAAAGCATTTGCTTGTAAAACTTTCGAAAATGCAAAGCACAAAACAAAAATGAAAACAGAAAAATGGAAATTAAATAAGTTCCATTCGTAAAGAAGCCGCGGCGTCGTTATGTACCTGACTAATGGAACGAGCGCTTGCATAACTTCACTACTATTCGCCGGCATGCTGCCTGTCCTTGGAGCTTTCACAAGCGTAACATAATCGAATTAAATGCTTAAAGTGTCAACAAGTGGCCAATGGCAATGCCAATAGCATGCCAGACCGTGACCATGCAGTTTTCTTGGTTGCCGCCACATCCCCCACCCGCCTACACACTTCCACGACAGGCAATACCCCTCCGTAACGAAAACAATCACTGCCGCCCACTGTGTTATAAAACAAATAACTCAACACTTCGTTGAGTGATAAACTGCTGCAAGGCGCTTTTTATGAGCCATATCCATATCCATTGGTATATGTACATACATATATAACGGTGCGTGGCGGAACTTTAGCGAAATGCAATAAAATTTGCAAGCAATAAACACTATATTTATGTTTATTAGTTGCAGTCAATAAAAAATATATGAACAACAACATAAAAGCCATTGAAGCGCACTACGGTTGCTTGTGGATCTTTGAAGCTCGCTCGGGGCATAAAGCAATTTTTAGGTGAAACTCTGTAAAGTTTCAGCAAATAATCTTTGGCATTGTCGCTTAATTTCTTCCCACATTTAAATAATGGTGGAATGTATGTAGATATAAAAAATAACAAATTTACGCCGAAAGCTTTCAGTTACGCAAATCACACCAATTTGTTGTGATTATTGTCAATTTATTGATTTGAAAGTATTAATCACCATGCAAGTTCACTTTGTTGTCAAAGCTTTTACATAAACGATTGGGCTTTTAAAAGCTTCCACTTACGAACAGTCACAAACAACTTTGGTTCCGTCAATGAAACTGTTTTAAAAATATTGAATATTTCAATTAAGAATCCTGTCAATATCGTAAGCTTCACTCCAGAACCTTTTTCAACAAGCTTCAAAACCGATTTTAAATATCAAATAGACGCAATTAAATGAAATTTGTTTGCTAAGCTTTCACCTAAACGATGACGCTTTTTCTCAAACTTTTCAAAGCTTTTAGTTACAAACAGTCACAAAATTGTATTGTTTAATTAATGAAAATTTTTTAAAAATAGCGCCCACACTTAATAATTCATTTTATAAGCTTGTCATTATCGCTAACTTTGCTCCTCTCTAAGAGATTTTCAAACAAGCTTCAAAACCTGAGATTATAAAGCCAAAAAGGTGTGAAAAACTTTGATTTCAAGGCAGCCTTTAAACATCCAATTTCATTATTCGCTGCAAAACCTCTTACACTTACTTACTAAAACGAGCTTAAAGCTCTTAAATGAAAATGAAAATTAGTGGCAACTTCCAATGCAAAAATTGTCAAAGATAATAGAAATTTATTTTAGTGTGCTGTTTTTTTGAATTGAACTGCTTTGCATTTCACATAACTATGGAGCATTTATGTTGAGCTTTTCGGGGCTTTTGATAGTAAAAAGTCACATACATGTTTTGTTTCATTAATGAAACCCTCATATTGAATTATTTTATTATATTATTATTTATATTTGTACGAATAAAAGTTTTCCATTATCGTGAACTTTGATTCTCTTTAAACGCTCTTTAAACAAGCTATAAAAGCTGAAATGATAAAAAAATATATACATATATATATGAAATTATATTTCTTCGCTGCAAAACATCTTATACTTACCTTACAAAAGAACGAGAAAATTATTTCAGTTTTTTCAACGCTTAATTCTTTGGAGTTGAACTACTATCATTTTGAGCTTAAAGCTTGCTTCTCAATCTCTTTTGTATTTGACGAAATAAAGTAAAATATATTTTTCAGCATATTTTAACCATATACATAGTATATCCCTTTTTTTATTCATTTATTTTTTCCCTGTTTAAAGCGTAACATACCAAAAACTCTTTGAAATCAATATATGTATGTACAAAAAAATAATGATCTGAAAGCTTTCAAAGCTTTGTGTATAATTCTTGAATCTAATCGAAACCTCATTCAAACGTGCCTGGTGCATTGAAATATTACCCTTTATACACTTGGACTAGCTCATGACTTATATTATTGTGCTCCCAGCTTTCAATAAAAATTACAACAAACATTTGTTTTCAACAAAATTAATACAAAGATTTCTAGCAGCATTTTGGCTATGCGGTTAAGCGAGCTTTGAAAGCTCATTTCTAACCTTAAGAAAATCACATGAAGATCAATTTGTTGCTTCTGTACTAATTAAATGCTTTCGATAAAATTATATTAAATTTATAAATTTTAACACATTACCGATGTTTTTTAGTAACAATAGTTTTGTGGTGTTAGCGCACCCTCTCCTTTTTATTATATTAGTTATAGTGATATATTTATTTACATCTAGTATTTTAAAGCAAATAAGTGTTTTTTACAAAATATTTTCTCTCTATTTTTTTTCTTCATTTTTATATAATATACTAAATTTCGCCAATTTGCCACTGAAACATATACCTAATTTGCCGTACAGCTCATACGGATCGTCGTGTGCTTTATCCACAGTGTCCGGTGCTAATTAATGGCATTTTTTATACAATTAGGTAACAGAAAATCGTTAATAATTGAAACAAATTATATCGTTTCTTTTCCTAATTTGCGGCTTAAAAACTTTATGCCTACAGGTTAAGCTTATTTGTGGCAGGAGCTTACATAGCATATGAAAGCTTGGACTTAGTGCATATACATTTATGCAGTAGCTTATATATACATACACATAACTCCAATAAACTCAAGACTCTTCACATTTTCCTTGCTCCTCCAGAAAAGCTTATGCGTGCTTTTTATCATCTTTATTCCAATAAATACCTATTTAGTATTTGTAGAACTGTGTTTGCAAAGCTTTTTGTTTTCCTACAAAATGAATGGAGTTTATAATATATGAGAGACAAAATAACTTTGAAATCGGAAAAGCTTTACTTTAATTTGTCAGACTTTTTTATAAATCTTAAAGCTTTAGTGTTAGGACTGTGAAACCGCAAATCTTTTAAATAACCAAATTTTTCACATAAATTTAAAGCTCTCGTACTTTTTTTGCTTTTGTAAAGTGAAAGCTCAATTTTCTATACCTTAAAATTTAAACTTAAAGCAATTTTAATTGTTTCCTTAATAATACGAAAATTACTTTTTTTAAATTTGTAGAACTTAAAATTTCACAAAAATTTTTGCGAAAATTTCTTGTGTGAAAAGCTAAATTCTTAAAATTGCCAAATCTTCCGAATAATTCTTAAGGTTCCATTGCTTAAAAATGTGAAATCTCAGTTTTTCTTTACGCCAAAATCACGAAAAAACTTAAAGCAATTATACATTTTTTTGTTAATACTTTAAGCTTTAAGCTTGCAAAAAATATTATCACAATTTTTTTCTCGTAATTTCCAAACCATTTAATATTTTCGTTCATATTCGAAACTGAATATTATAAACGCAAAAACCATAATCCTCTACAGCATTTGAGCTTTGCAAGCTTTCTCCTCCAAAAATTAAACATTTTGAGTACTCAGCTTTAGTTTTGCGAGGACAGAAACACAAGTTACTATGAACATACAATTACACTTACTTTAGAATATCTAAAGCTTAGCTTTCAGTTATTAAAATTCCCAATATTGTATTCGTACTGTCCCAACCAAAATTATCAAAATTGGGGCGCCGTGTTAAAAAAGCTTCACTTTCAAATTAAAAACCACGCACTCTCACCGATATTTAACATAAAAATAATTTTTTTTTTAGACAAGAATACCTAAGCTCGACATTGTTTTACAATTATTTTGTATACGTAATATTCGTAAATTTTACTCAAATGTAAAAACTTGTATATATTTTCTTTCTTTTTTCTCTTTCTCTTTTTTGTATATTTCTAGTGCCGCCTATTAGGATATGTAACTGTTACTGCATAAGACAGCCCATTAGTTCATAAGATCACTAAAAACAAATTAAAAAACTGAAATTAAATCAATCGATAATCAAAATCAAAATTCGTTTATCAAAATTGAAGTAAATTCAATTTTAGTCAAAGCAAATAAATCGAAAGTGTTAAGACTTCAAAACATTCCTTAGTGAAAATTTACAACAAAAGCACTGCAAAACAAATTGAATAATTGCGAACACTTGCAATCACAAAAAAATTAAAAGAAAGCATTTAATTGAGTTACTATCGAATTGCCATCTGCAAAATGACGAAAGCTACAGCAAACGAAATCAAAAGCAAAAACGTTCAAAAAGCGTACGAAATGCGCACAAAACAGAGAAGTGAGTTGAAAAAGTGAGTTGAATAGCTTTTTACTTGCAACTACAAACACAGAACTTGCAATTATAATCATGTGAAAGCTGCAAGCTTACGCTTGTGCTTTCAAGCTTTAAAGCTTGCCTTATTTACATGCTTACCAATACCGCCATACGTTTACTATACTCTTCTTCTACTTGAGTTTTCCAAACTCAACTTTTAAGCTTTGCGCTACTTTTAATATGAAAATCAGCTTTCTTATTTTACACTGATCTGTTAACGGTACTTGAATGGTTATTGGTTATGGTTACATTTTTGCTCCTTTATTTTTTAATTTTTTTGATATATCTAGTTGTGCTTTTGGCCTTGTTCTACACTGGTTCGACGCCTAAATGTATGCCAAAGGCTTTGTGTGTGTTTATAAGTTTGCAGAAAAATGGATTCCTCATATTTAAAAAATAATGTATTTTGCGTTTCACTATATTTGAAAGAAAAGTAAGCAACATACTAAAGCTTAGCGATTTAGCCTTTATTTAAGTTCGCTTATATAAGCTTATTTAGAAATCTAGTTAACTTTATACTCTCATATAAAATATTTATACCATGAAAAGCTCATAGTTTTAGTTTTTATAAATACTAACCAGACAGCGTATATTTTTTGGTAGTATAGAAATATGAAAATTTGTTCGACGATTGTTATTTAACACTGAGAAAGCTTACGTTATTTTTATTGCTTCAGCTTTTCAGTGCATTTATGTCACACGTAGCTAATTTTTGTTTAACTCATGCCTTATTTAGAATGGTAAAAACATATAAAAGCTCTCAACGAAAGCTTTCGTGCAATTCATTTTTGATGTCACTTGTGAAAGCTCGTTGTTGCAAGACGATTGCTTTAAAGAAAGTACTGTTATAGTTCTTCAATGTATTTAGAAACACCGAGGGCTTTCAATTTAAAATCATAAAATAACTCAATATTTTTCAAAATTACTAAAATTGAAAATATTTGTTAGGAACAATATTTATTTATTAAAAATGTATTAAAATGATATTGTGAAATCAAGTTCACTAAGTGCAACCTGAAATTGGATTTCCAAAGATTTTCGTCAGCTCAAGAGTTTAATTTTCATTATTACAAAACGTACAAGGCTTAAACTGAGAGTTTTAACCTCAGAGCTTTTACACTGATGACTTTTAAAAGTTCCGTTCCCTTAAAAAGCTTTTTAGAAAGCGTATTTGCTATATTTTTCAGATATAATTTTGAAAAAGTATTGAAGCTTTTGTGCATCATTTTTGAAGAATAGTTAAGGACACTGACTTAAAAGGCGGCAAAGCTCAGATTATAATTTGCATTTTCAATATTAAAAACGGTACAGGTCTAAACTCAAAGTTTTTACGCTTACAACATTTAAAGGTTCCGTTTTCTTTACTAAACTTTTCGAAAATCTCTCTTCAAAGAAATAATTTATTTTGAACTTCAGATATGCTTTAACTAACCGATATTATACTACTGAGCATACTTCCTTAAATAGCCTTTAAACACACTGACTTATAATAGTGAAAAGCTCATTTCTATGCATGAGCTTTCATATTTAAAATATTTTTTTATGAAACAACTATTTAAAAGATAACGATTATAAAACCAGCAAACAAAGCTTTCTAACTCTCTAGTATAAACTGTTTATTACTTATGTTTTTTTCACAAAGGACTGTACATAACAGTAACCAGCTAACCTAAAAGTTGCTTTCAAGAAATCAGCTTAAAAGCTCTTGAGCTTTTATTTTAGTAGCAAAGTTATATTATCTATTCACGCACTTATAACCTCAATAAACTTTAAAATGAAATATAAAAAAATTTAAAAATAATATATAAATTTCTGCGAAGAAAGTGAAATAGGTGATAATTCTCAAAATGTTTACTTTTAAGTAGTCCGCATAAAAAGCCCTCCATTGAACGCCTTTGACGAATCTCTGGGAAACCAATGCACAAAGCTTTCAAGTTATGGTCGTAAAAAGCTCTCTATTTAACATTTTTAACGAGATATTACTACACAGAGCTTATAAACTTTGTCTATGAACTTTTTAATATTTTACGGATTTTTTTTTTCAAGAAATATAGTAAGTTTCTAAGCTCGCAAGCTATTAACTAATAACACATTTTTTTTAACGTTCATTCATTGCTTGACTTTAATATACCATCATTTATTGGTAAATATTTCTAATTATTCCGCTTAACACTTCAAAATATTATGAATAATTACTGACGAAATAAAAAAAAATAAAATTTATGCGCTTTTTCAATGCATTAATAATTACGCGTCGCAGCAACACAAACTTCAATTCTATACAACCAAATTAATTAACGCTTTATCGTAATTATTTTTAGTACTTATTGCGCGCTGTCAAAGCGACATTATTCAATATACATACATTTATTATGTTTATATATAGACTTTTATATGGAAGTAGCAATTTAAATTAGCAAAAAAACTTTATGCAAATGCGAAAAGTTATTTCAAAATGACATATAGCTTATACTATATATTAAGTAACAGCGCTAACCAGCCGGAGGTATACGCGAAATGTAGCAATTTTAGTACGAGAGTGTCGCTCAAAAAGCTCCAAAAGAAGCTGTTGCCATAGTAAATGCCCAGCGTCGAGCCGTAACTACAAAATTGATATTGAAATTATTAAACATAAACATTTATATTTACATTAAAAAACAACAGAAATTGTATTTGTATTTGTATTTACATAACGCTATTATTGATTATCTTTCTATTATGTATGTATTATAGACTCATAGTAAACATGTGATACTAATTTTTGCTCTTTTTTCTTTCTTTTTTTCTTCTCTTCTCATTTTTTTGTCTGACCAAAAACAAAAATATATATTTGTATTTGCAAAACCAAATGCAAAAAATTGCAAAATTTTGCTAACGAAAAACCAAAACGACGAAAATGCGCCAACAAAAAATATTTGATTTAATGTTATTTCGAAAAAATATTGGATTATTGGATTATTTTTCGCTGTTATGCGCTGCTCGAAATTATTTCCGTTACTTTTCCGTTCTTTCCTTTTGCCAAATATACCGTATTTGTTTGACTGATTGGTTATTTGATTTGTTGTAATTTCGTACAACTTGTTTTGTGCCCGCATCCGTATTGAAATCGTAAATCGGTACGTAACGTATTTGAAACGCATCCGCATTCGCCATATGCATTGCCATACAATAACAACAACAACAACAACTACTACAACTACACATAAAATCTAATTATTGTTGCACAAACGTACAACAATAATCGTAATAACAACAACAACAAATCGTAATAGTTACTGGACACCCTCCCGGTGTGCCAAGATTTCAATAGATCTATGTGCAGTCGGTTAAATTGTAGATTCGTTCATTTAACTGAAGGTAAGTGCATGCTATTGCTACTTTCTTTTTAGTTCCTAGCTAGTTTTAGTATTTTTCATTTAGTTTATATTTACCGTTATATTTTTTTAGTAATTTTTTGCGTACCATTTATGTGCATATGATCGTATATTTAGCTAACTGCACACACGACACGCCTACCCAGTGCGAACCACATATGATTTGCTTTAGATTTCAGCTGCTTTATACTTATGTAACTTTAGTGTACTTTCTGAGAATTATAGCTACTGCTTTTATAGTAAAAGTATAGTGGTAAAAACGAACCGTCTTCACTTATTTCAGTTAAGTTTTCATTTTGTAATATTTGGCATTGAAAAAACTTGCTGAGCGTTTTAATTAGCGCTCAGTTAAAAATATAAAATACACGGGAAAAATACAAAAAAACATAATAATAAACAAAAATACCAAAAAAAAAATTTAAAAAATCCAAAACAAATATGAAAAAAGTTGCTAAAAATATAAAAGCAAAGTCTTTCCCGAAATCTATGAATATATCTTATAATGGCTTCCTAATTTCTATTTTATGTCAACATTTCCATTACAAAAATGTTTATAAAACTAAAAAATATAAATTTTAATTATCTATAACAATTATTATAAATACATTTGTTCTAAGAAAGCTAATTTTACTGAATTAGGCAGGCAGTTTCAAAATTCTGTGACTTACTGTATAATATTTCCTACTTACTCACTTTTAACTTAAAATTCAGTAACTTAACGTACCTAACCTAGAATCTGCCTAATAACATTGAATACAACGCCGCTACTGTCGCTTATCAGCTGACAACAACAACATATTTATATACAGGGACAAGTGCATATTAATATTAAAGATATCACTGAGAAAAAGTGATATGCTTAAACATTTTTAAACAACCTTTGTAAGGTATCTAATTTTGTAGGCATTTCAATATCATGCCAGACAATTGTAGACTTTTTTCTGATTAGAACGAAACACCTGTTAACGAAATGCTTGTGAATTGAATGTCAGTAAATTTGACGCAAAGAAAGTCTATCCTGTAATATTGTGAGATAATGAAGACCGGAAATATGTCAAAGGACTGAAGAAGAGTACCACATTTTTTGACTTATGTGATGGAAATGTGATTGAAATGAGAACTTACTAAGAACAGCGATTTTACCTATAACCTAAGCCTTCGAAATTTTATAAATCAATATTATACTATGTTGGATTAGGATAGGCAAGAACTCTTTAAAATCAATTAGCCAAAGCAACCTGATCTGTTCCTTGACTGATTACTTACGAACAATACTTCCATATATTGTGCTCAATTCTTCATGGTCCTAAAAGAAGACTTTTACTATACTACTGAGAAGTTAACAACAAATCGCTTGATTACAACCGAATCAGTTTACTGATTTAAAGATTTTGGACCTCAGAAGGTCATTTGTCGTACATACGTCTAAGATTGATAGTATTTTAAAGCGGGTAATAATATCTGTAAATAGTTCCTGTGTGCGTTTCCCTCTGAATTAAACGAAGGCTGCTAATAGTATATGCCACAGTTTCGACACTATTTTCGAATTATCACACAGTTCCAAACCTTCCTTGAAGTATTTACGATTTTCGATTTGAAAGATCTAAGTAGTCTTGCTTTAGCGTCCAGCTATTTTATGTATCGGCTAAAAATGCTTATAGTG
Organism: Bactrocera latifrons; assembly: GCF_001853355.1. Classification (NCBI taxonomy): domain Eukaryota; kingdom Metazoa; phylum Arthropoda; class Insecta; order Diptera; family Tephritidae; genus Bactrocera; species Bactrocera latifrons. Next base: position 419,687 of record NW_017534520.1, on the reverse strand, counting down.
TAATAGGGAAAGTCGAGTAGCTTATAATATATAGACTTTCATAGATCTAATTCAAACAAGAATTCACCATGACTAAAAAATTTTGGACCGTTGGTCTTTATTAACGCTATATAATATATATGTATACCATAATATACATATGTATGCCTTTATGTAAATTTATATAAAATGAATTAACAAATTCGGTCTCAAATTTTAAGCTCAATTAATTATACATACATTTATAAGATAAAAAGTATTAATTATATATATTACTATTTTAATAACCAGCACCAACACACACAGTTATTAATGTTTTATTCTCTCCTCTTACACGCATACACGCACACGCACACTCACACCGGCAAAGAAATATTATATAAATATACATATATTTTATTTGTAAATGATTTGTAATACAAAAATAAGGAGAAAAGAATGAATATAAAAATTCCCTAATCTATCTTTTATGCATTTTTCTCGTTTATGTTTCAACCACAATTCGTCGAACCGTTAGATGACAAGGTTGAAGTATGTGATCAACGTGTGGCTGTGTGTCGCGATCATGCTAACGGCCAATGCAGACGTAAGCAATGTAAATATTATCATATACCGATCGTTTTGCCGCCGGCGAATGTTATGGCTGCCATCATTAATACGAATAACAATAACAGCATGCATAGCAACAGCAGCAGCAGCATTAGCAGCAATGCAAGCAGCCATGGCAGCAGTAACAACAACAACAACCACAACCAGAACAATCAATTGCATACAATCTCACAGCAGCAGCAACAGCAACAACAAAAGCAAGCACATGAACAGTATCAGCAGCATGCCAAGTCAGCAGCAGCAGCAGCGACAGCGACAGCAACGACTGGCATTGCCACCAACTACAATAATAATTTGATAATAATCGAACCGCAGCAACATCATCTTCACCAGCAACAACAACAACAACAACAACACTACAATTATCTACACAACAACAATTACACGACCACACACTACAGCCCGAGTAATAGCAGCAGCAGCAGCAGCTCCGCAAACAACAATAATAACAGGCACGTCACGCATACGATCTACCAACAACAACCAGCCACTTTCCATCTACCACACTTCACCTGCCATTCGCCCTACTCACCATCCTCAGCATCGTCATCGTCATCCTGCTCCGTTGCCACCTCTCCGACAGCGTTCACCTCGGCGACCGCAACACTGCCGACGACCTCCACGGTGACCGTGCCCACTGCTATTGCCACCATGCCAGCAGCACAGCCACCACCACCACATGCTACTGCCTATCTGAAGGCGGCGCCGTCGCATCTCACCGCCTACGCCAGCAGCGGCGCTTATGAATTGACCACAGGCGCGCCCACATTGTTGCTCAGTAGCGATTACAATTCAAATTGCATTCCAATTTTGGCAGCACATCAACAGCAACAACAACAACCACAATCACCGTTGGCCACAGCAGCATCGTATATTTATCCAGCGCATCATCCACAGCATAGCGCCGCCGCTGCGCAACAACATTTAATGAAATACGCCGCAGCCGCCGCGGCACAGGCGGTACAACATCAATTTCACTATGCCGCCGCCCCCCAAATACTCACCGCGGCGACGCCGCAACATATGCTAGCGACAGCGGTGACATCGGCAACTACCGCGCCACATACGCATGTGTTGAGTGGCGTGGCAACAACTACCACGCCGCTCGTGGTAGCCCCAACAACGGCGACTGGCGCGGCGGTAAGCGCACCGGTGGTGGGCGGTTGCATATGAAATGCACAATCTGACAGCAGCAGCAACTATGTGTACCATCAGCGGCAACAGCAACAACCAGCAATACAATATCAATGGCACCATCAACACCAGCAATACATTTACATGGGCAATAATGGCGGCGTTTGAGCGTGCGCGACACTTTGCACTCAATGCGCTGCACCTGTCTCGACGCGCGCGCGGCACTACATAAGCAAGCGCGCGGCGTAAGTTGTCAACAACATTTCCAATTCACACTCGAATATTTTTAGGAATAAGCACCACATATTCGCATACCTAGTTATAATATGTTTATGCATGTCTGACAGACAGCTGAAATTGGTTGTCAGCCGCGCCGCTATGCAGGTGTTAGTGAGCGGCTGTGTTTTTGTTAATTCAATTTTGCTTTATTTCTAATTAGTTTTTACGCACTCAGTTTGTTATATATTTAATGGTTACTGTTTTATTTTGTTATTTAAAAAAAGTTAAAAATATTCTCATTGTAACTTGTTTGTATAGACTTATAAGTATCAATTAGCAATTAACGATTACCGATTGTCTATTACCCATCACCAAGTAATTTATGTAGTATATACTCGTATGTATATAATCTAGTATATAATTTTGTGTGTTGCAAGTAAAAACAAAACGGATCATACACGAAGTACTCATTACCAGCAATAGTTTCCTGTTATTTTTTTACAATGTTGTTAGTTTTAATTATTCATATAGTATATTAGATTTAGTGATCACTGGCGAGTTAACGCTTTATTGTTTCAAACCGTACAAAAGTGGCATAAAAATCGAACTAGTCAGTTTAGAGTCATTTGGCTCCATATAACTGTAATTGTACGGTTTAATTTTTCACTCAAAGAATGTTGATATTAAAGAACTTAAAGTTCCAGTGCTTTCCAAAGAGTTAATGTCTTTATTTTCAAAAAAAAAAACTCAATAAAGGATTAGCTTCTTGGATTTAGTAAGTGGCAAAGCGTCAAGCATCAACGCTAATGTGACGCAAACAAAACAGCTGATTGCTCGAACTCTTCAAGAACATAACACTGCTGAGATTTATTAAACTATCGGCGAGTGAAATAAATCACTTTAAGGAGTGGCCACAGATCACAAAACTAAAAGTTTCGAATTTTTTTTTTTTTTTGTATTAAAAAATTTTTGTTAATATTTTTCTTGATTAATTCTAAAAAATATTTGTTATTTTTTTTTTTTTTTTTTTTTATTTATTTTTTTTTTTTTTTTTTTTTTTTTTTTTTTTTTTTTTTTTTTATCATTTTCGTTTCTTTACCTTTTTTATTGTTTTATTTTCATTTTTTTATATTATATATTTTTTGTATTACTTTTGTAGTATTTTTACTACTTCATTTTTTAATTTTAATCCTTTTAATTTTGGTTCCTTCATATTTTCGTAACAGAAACTCTATTCGATTTCCTCAGTCACCTAACCTCAACACACAAATGAACACAATAGAACAACTTTCAACTTATTACAATAAATAAGGCAACAATTAAAGGTTGATGAACTATTTACAAAAATATTGAAAACAAAAAAAAAGCAAATAGTTTTAAACTAACAACTACAACAATTAGCAGTGAATAAAATAATAAAAATAATAATCGTGTAATTTTTTAAAGTGCAGTAGAACTTRAATGAGTTCTGAGTGGAACTACACTTAAAAATTTACGAAAAAATTAAAAGTAAAATAAAAAATAATATTATATATACACTTTAATATACATGAGGTGTTAGGCTTAATATTGAACATTAAAAAATAAATAAACACTTCAACCATTTAATTTAAAAGAAAAAAAAAATTACTACATTAAGCAACTCTACAAACACTAAACAAAATACACTTGAAAAAATAGAATTACATTAGTTTAGATATTACACATTTAACATTTTTGAACTGTAACATTAGTGTAGTTGTAGTTCACGAAAGTTACGAAAGCGAAAGGTTCATAAATGCGCAACTGCAAAGAGAGCGGCTGATGTACAGTGGCAGTGCTCAGAGCGCGATTTGAAGCGAGAGGCGGGCTGTGTATAAAGAAACTGTTTTTTTGGTGTGTATTCAACAACGGTAAAGAATTAAATAAAAAATTACTGAACTTAGTTATGCAATTTTAACTTTATTGTTCCATTTTTTCAGCAAATGAAATATAAAAAAATAAGAATAAACAAAAAACGACCACAATAACAATACTAAAATAAATATTTGTATATGTTTGTACATACAAAATATACACAAATAAGTAAAACAGAACTCTTTCGCAATTAAAATTATGAAAGAACCTAAACGCAAACTTAAACAATAGAAACAAAAACAAAATCACATTTTAAACGCTACACTTAAAGAAAATTTTCACAATTCTGGACAAAAAGGCGATAGCTTAAGAAAAAAAACTGAAATTCAAAAACCATGAACCAGAAACCGTTAACTAAAATTAATGTTAATAGCAAATGATTTATATAAAGAAAATAAGCTAAATATTCATAAAATCACAAAGGAAATATGAAAGCGATAAGCAAACCAGTACAGTCACGTCCTATTTTTGCAACAACGACTAATTACTAGACAAAACAAAAAAATAAAGCAAAGGCATAAAACAACAATAGCGGTATCATTTATTAAACTAAACGTTTAAAATTATGGCTACACTGAGCAAAACAACCTAGTGTGTATTGAAATTAAGATAAATTCAAATTATTTTTTACAATTTGTAGAATCAACTTCACGTTAATAACATAAAGGCAGTGAAGAAAAGCAATTGCAGTCAAAATAAATTAATTATATATTAAATTACCATAAAAAATTCAAAACAAAATATATAAAATATCTGTCTCTTATACACATCTAGATGTGTATAAGAGACAGTTTCCAAAGAGTTAATGTCTTTATTTTCAAAAAAAAAAACTCAATAAAGGATTAGCTTCTTGGATTTAGTAAGTGGCAAAGCGTCAAGCATCAACGCTAATGTGACGCAAACAAAACAGCTGATTGCTCGAACTCTTCAAGAACATAACACTGCT
>NW_017534520.1:382367-414129 GCF_001853355.1 Bactrocera latifrons | reverse complement strand
AAAAATAAAAATATAGAAAATTTAAAACTAACACCAAATTTTTCGTATGTTCAAATTTGTTGAAATTTTTTATGAATAATGTTGCTCCTTTTGTTGAAAAATTATTTAAAAAAAAAAAAACAATTTCAAGACTTTGAAAATAAAAACTAAAACTCGCATCAAAACGAACAAAACAAGAGTGGTTAATAGTTTCAGATATTTATTTAAAAGTATATTTTATATAAAAACTTCAAGACATCTCAAATGTTTCACACAAAAGCAACTAAATTTTCATTTTTTACACAATAAACTAATCAACACAATAATTGAAGATGCACACTTGCAATAACATTAAATGTTAAATAAACAAATAAAACAACAAAAACAATATTTACAATAAAACGTTGTGTACATAAGAAAAAAAATTTAAATATCAATAAATAGTTGTGTTGTGTAATTTATGAAGTTATAACATAAATTACGTTCGATTACCTAACGTAACAAAACACACCAACACACACTTAATAATTTCCAAACAAAAATAACAAAAATTATTGCAAATTGTGAAAAAATTGAAATGTGATCTTTTAAAACAAAAATAAATTAGTGTTTGTAAAATATGGTAAAAACACAAAAATTTCAAATCACACACACACACACTTATGCAAAAACAAGCAAAGAAAAACTCGTTACTGGTACTAAAAGGGAAAACTTAACTGTAAAACACATATAAAATTAAACATAAAAATTAAATTTAAATTAAATTCATTGAATATTCAATTACTAACTTTCACGTGTCAGTATTTGAAAAACAACGCGTATAATCAATAATAAATAGAAAATAAATCAAATAACTATTATATAAAATTTTTTTTTAAACTCAGAAATATTGGCGACGAATGATATGTGCATAGATACTGGAAATGGTATATATTTACTTACATATACATATTTATAGCATGTACATACATATATATATTGTATAAATATATATTCATCGTACTTATTTAAGGGCTGGTTATAATCAACGGAAATTTCTGGTAAAAAAGAAACATATACATTATTAATTAAATATTTTTCACTAAATTTTTTTGATTTTTTTTTAATTACTGTTAATTTTTTTTTTTTGTAAACTTTTTGATTTCTGGTACAAAAATATGTTATTGTATTCATTAAATTTTTTAAAAAATTTTTGTATTTTTGTTTAATTTTTATTAATCTTTTTAGTTACTATTAATATCTTTGTACATTTGCTGACTTTTCGAATAACCAAAAAATATTTAATTTTTCACACATTGATTTTTCTAGGAATTAACCAAAACAATAAAAACTTGAAATAATAACTGAAAATATAAAAACACTTGCAGTTAATCATTTTCTTTATGAACAACTTTTTTTCTACACATATAGCATATAGTCGCTTTTCCATTCCCCTTTCCTTTTCTCACATTTATATCTTTCTAAATCAATTAACAATTAAAAAAATACATACTTATAATAAATTAAAAACAATAATAATTTTTTTCCTCTCCTTTTCTCTCACTCTCAATTGCTTCTAAAGATTTTCAAATAAAAAAATATTCTATTAAAACTTATCATAAAAAATTTGGAGGCATTAATAATAACTTTTTTACTCAAAAGTAGGACCTTATATTCCTAAATTGTTGTTCACAATAAATTTGGGTTTAGTTCATGATCGCTAAAATACTCATATGGTCAGTTTGTGATCAGATTAAACTACTTTAAAAAAAGTGCTGAAAAAGTTCAATGAAAGCTTTAAATTTACAGCAATCTTCTGAGCAAATTTTGTTATAGTTACTTTTTATTATTTATGTAAATAAATTTCCTCTCTTCCACGACATTTTTAAATAATTTCATGGCATATAACTTTAATTTTCGGTAATAATAATTCTGCATAAATTTCGCGTCCTTTTGTCTTACTGAATTTTAAACTTTTCTTATACGAAGTTTTTTCCTGCCACCATCTATATTTTTTTGATTACAAACTATTCAACTATTAGCACTTAAAATTTTATAAAAATTTTTAAAATAACATTACTATACTAGAGACATTACCCAACACCAGTCCTTACCATAAAACCATACAAGTAACTCTAAAGCACATGAAAGCTCTCCCAAAAGCTCTTTTCTGAAATTACTTACCTAACAAAACTACACCTTTATAAATGAAAGCAACTACTTATGCATAAAATAAGCGAACTTTTTTAAGAACTTGAAGATTTTTGATGACTTACCTTACTCTTACCACACGCTACTTTAATATCTACTCTACAACCTAACCTATACTACACTCTATCCAACTCTACACTCTACTCTTAAACAACCTAAACAGAAGAAAGCTAAGAAAACATTGAATGCTTAAAATTTATACAAAAAAACATAACCCAGCAAGCAAAATTATACAGCAAGACAACTAAATATAGACGAAACAACTACAACAATAAGTTAAATAAGAAAATGCCTAAATGAGTTTCCGTCCATTATAAACAGACCTTAAATTTTTATGCATGTGAAAGAAAATCAAACCAATTCGTGAAAAATTGTAATTTTATTAAACAAAAATAAGTAAAATGTAAATGAACAAACGGGAAATAAAATAAATGTTAATAGAGATAAAAAAAAACCATTCAAAAGAAAAAATTGAAAGCGAGCAGTATAATATAAAAGTAGTGTTAAAGAAATATTGAAAAGTTAATGCGTCAAAAATAATTTTTGAAAATAAAAGCGAAATATTGCAAAATAAAATTTAATGAAAATAAAATAAATAAATAAAACATATTGCAAAAAAATGCCAAGACATAAATTAATCACAAAAACTGTTAAACGTTTCACTTAGCGGTGCAGAGAAATCTTTTTCAAAACTACACTAGAGTTATACACTGAGAAAATCAACCACAAACGTTTAAAATTTACAGTTAGTTAAGCCAGTTAGCGGTAGTAGACCGTACAATAAATAGTTGGAGCAAGGAAGGGTTAAACGAAGGCAAAGAAGCGGTGTGGTAGACTAAGCAAATTTAAGAAAAATATTACATTATATACATTAAAATATAAATGATAAAAAATATGCAACCACACAACAAGAAACACACATTTTAACAGTTACTATTAATTTTAAACATATTATTATTATAAATAGTGTGAACAGTGCATAAAAGAAAACACATTATATATATAAAATAAAATAATTCTACAACTTAAACAATTTTGAAAATGTTTTATGTAAAAAAATAACGAAATTATAAAAACAAAAAAAAATATTTATATATTTAAAAATAAATACTACAAATATAAAAACATGTTCTAAAGTTAGTATATAAGTGAAAAATTAAAGAATATATAGTTGTAAAGCGCGCATGAAGATAGGAGAGCATAAGCGAATAAGAGCGCATGCAAGAACGATCGAAGTAGCGGTTTAAATTTTGAGAAAACCGCTGCACAAGTAATGGCAATGTGTGAACAGTGCTTAAGGTGCTACACTGCGCAAAATATGTTTGGAAATTAAAGTTTATTGACGCCGTAGGTACATTTTTTAAACGATTTTTGCAAGCAGACGTAAATAAGTGTGGTTAAGCAGAGAATATTTGCGAGAATGTCTACAATATGTTCCTTTTAGTATTCAGAAAAAACAACAAAATAAAATGAAAAAGAAAATAATAGAAAAATGAGATACAAATGCAATAAACACTTCCTTTTTCAAACAAAATACAAATAAGTAAACAATAACAAATAGCAAAAACAAAACACAAAGTAGTCAATAGTCATTGAACACTAAGAAACTAGCGTTATTTTCATTGCATCCTTATTTCTTTCTATTTATTTAAGTATATGCCATTCATTTTTCAAACCACGCGCCAACAAACAGTTACAAATAACAGAGAGAAATTTAAAATTTTAAATCAGTACACATTGCGCATTAAAAAAACGAAAAGAGAGTGGAGAGATCAGTGAGCGCAGTTCGCGAGCGGGGCACGTAGAGACGCGCAAACAATGTAAACTAAAACGAAACTTTTATTTGCCTTAAAGTTTTATTAAAAAACACAATATATTATTAAATTAAATACTAGTAGTGATTAACGATAGTTTATGCAGAGAGCGAAGAAAGAAACATTAAACAGAGAATGCGCAGCAAACGCGAACATAAATGATTTCAATTTTAGTAACTTTAGTAATAGTTTGAATGTCGGATAGCTAGAGTTGTTGCGGAAGACTTGCTAACCAGAAGAGCATAAGCAAAGAGCGCAAGAGAGTAGACCGTATGCAAAGCAAAATATGTGCGTGTAATTAAATTCAGCGCAATAAGCGAGCTATGCGCTTGGAGAAGCAATGCGCCAACTAACTAGTGTAGAGCAGAGAGTACAGCAGCGCATAGCAAGCCGTAGGGATATATGCGAAGTAAGCAAGAGAAAATGGGAGGAGCTACACATGCGAAGGAAGCAAAATATGCAATGCGCTCAGCGCACACGGAATGCGAGAAATGTGTTGCTTTGTGTATGCGAATAAACGCTGAATTTTTTTTTATTACGATCAAACTATGATGGGAAACAATTTACCAATTAATTAGTAGTTTAATTGAAACAAGAAATTTACATAAATTACTTAAGATTAAGTGAAGGGAAGTGACGTTTAGTTGTAAACAAACGATAAAAGTGTAAGCGTATGTGAGCAAATGTAAGTGAGCAAGCACGCATGCGCACAACCGTAGCGCGCATTAAATGAAAATGTAAGAGAAAATTAATTGCATTAAGAAGTATAGCAACAAAACACGAAACAGTTTTAAAAGTAGTCTTTTTTCAAAAGGAAAATAAAAACCTACAACATTATGAGATAAAATAAGAAGAAAAACAAAAAAAATAGTGAAAACGGGATTGTAATTAAATAGTAAGTCAAATATACATACATAGTGAGTTAATCAATTAAATTGTTAATTGATAGTAAGTACATGGGACAGCAGATATATACATACATAACTACGTAGTAAATGTAAGAGAGTTGATTCTTTGGTTTTTTAAACACACCTACTCAATTTTACATTTTTAAGCCACACTCATTTTGTAATTATTATATACACATACATATGTTTATATATGTAGATATACATATATGTATTAATAGTATATACCATTTTTTCCTACATACCTACATACAATAAGTGAGAGAAACTTTTTTCATGCATTAAATATATTAATAAAAGGGAACCGGTAGTGGTGAAAATACAAAAAATAAAACAAAATCGTTGTGATGAAAGCATGTAGCAAATAGAAGTGAGAAATATTTAAAATAAAGTTAAATACATATACTTAATTAAACATCCTTCCCTATAGCAAAGTACGAAGTGCAAGTATTTCTCATTGCATACTTTTAAGCGCGCAATGAAATTTGTTATTAATTTTAACTAATTTTTTGGTATTTTTTGTAGCATTTCTTTTTATCTCATATTATAGTAGTGTTGATATTTTTACAATAATTTTGTTAAGTATTCATATTCAAGCATTTGTTTTTGACAGTGTAGTGTTACAACAACAATTTTGAATTCAGGTGATAAAATCAACGAATTTCCTGCCTACCCAAAACATTTACTATACAAAACAAAAACCTATTCATTTCGCAAACGTCTTTAGTTTAGTCTTAGGCGTAGTGAAAGTATTTAATTTTTTGTTAATTATTTAATATTAATATTTTTTAAACAATTTATTTAATATTATCTTTGTTTTGTGATAAAGCCAACGAGCACATTGTAAGCAAATGTTAAGTTACACATTTTAGCAGCAACCTTTATGTCTACAATACGCGCACTATGTCATTTACAGTATGTGCAAGCAGTATACATACATGGCACTTTTTTATTCAATAAACTGTAAGTGTCATAGTTGCGGGGAAAGGAAAACAATTTTCAAAAATGAAAACAAAAATAATTAAAAATTAAAAAAATATTTAATTTTAAGCCAACACTTAACACAGACACACTTTGAAGCCGACACGCGCCCACTACTTCCCGCACGCAGTGTACATGCAAATGTTTAAGTATGTGTGCGTTATTTATGAGCGCTCACTGTCGGCGCAAATTCGTTTATTACTCCTACTAAAATACACATATACACCAACCACACATATACACTTATAACAGAAGTTGATAAATTTTTTAAACAAAAATGAAAAAAAAAATTTAAATAAATAATTATATTACAAATATGAACGAAAATTAAGTAACACAAGAATATTGAAAATATGAGACAAAAATAAAAACAAAAACATTATTACTATTATTATATATTGTAATGAAATTTAGTTATTATATTTAATAAATAAAATTTAAAAAACACAACAACAACAAAGGAATATGTATAGAAATTTAAAATACGAAATCAGAACAAGAGCAACAGAAACAACAAGAAATATTAAACTAGTTATTTAAAAAGTAAAATGAAGGAAAACTGAGGAAAATCAATAAAAAAAAATTAAAACACAACAAAAAAAGAATGCAAAAAACGAGTCTTTATTTCAATTTACTGCTGGATAACTCAGCGATTCACAAAAATGGTGAGTAACACCGGCTTCCAGTGCAACTTTCAAAGCCAAAATCATGGTTTGGTTACGTTATTAGCGAAAGCAGTAGTGAGGAAAAGCTGAACATTGTAGAGAAAAAAATTATTGACAGAAACAAACTGTAAACGATACCTATTTCGTGACTAATTGAAAATGCGATAGGTTAGAAATGAAATTCTCGCAATGCCGGAAATTGTCCTAGAAATAGTTTGGGTGTTGAGAAGAAGCAAAAAACTATAGAGAGCAAATACTTATGATCAAGTGAGTGGAACGTATATGCAAAACTCTTACATGGCTCACTGTAATGTGATAATTTAAGTTAGGTTAAATTACGTTGCTTTGTTCTTGACTTTTCTACAGTATACGCGATCCGTTAACCCCATTCTGTACCAGTGAGTATTCTAATCATGTTTCTACAGTCCCTTCTAGCTGGTTTTCCAATAGGGATGATATGATTTCTAAGTTCCGTTTCTGCCATTTTTAATATGTATGTCGTGATCTGTAATTTTTTTCATTGTACTCAGTAATGCTTACAATTTCATCATGGAAAATATACATTTACAAACTATTAAATTTTATTATCATTATTGTATAAAATTGTTCTCACTCAAGAACTGAAGCCATCCCACACCGTAAACGTCGTGAATTTGCTGATTTTGACTTGTAACAACTTGAAAAGGATGACGATTCTTTTAAGAAAATCATCTTATCCAATGAAGCTCACTTTCATCTGAGAGGTGGGTATTATGGTATAAAAAAAATCACCAACAGTTCGTGAATAACCATTACATTCACCTAAATTGAGAGTTTGGTGTCCGTTTTTGGGCTTGTGGAACCATGGATCCGTTTTTTTTTTTTTTTTTTGTTTTTTTTTCAAAATAAACCTGGGGAAACCGTTACTATCAATGGAGAGCTGTAATAACCAACTTTTTTTGGCCGGAATTGGAAGAAATTGATTTTAAAAATATCTGGTTCCAACAAAAGAAGTTTGAAAAATTTGAAGATTTGATTATTTTAAAAAGCGGTGATCTCCAAAAGTTAGGATTTAACATTTCTACTTTAGAAGTCAATATTAAACATGAACTTCATGATATGTAGTACGACTGAATTCGTTCTGCAAAAGAATTCTTGGGACATTTGTATAATGCTCAGAACTTAATTGTATCGATTGTACTACACATTGAACAAAAAAAACACATTTGAATTTAATTAGCAATGAATTCTTTTTTTAAAGAAATCGTATCACTTTTATTAGAAAACCCAGTACTCGGTGGATCGTACCATCGGGGTTTCTGATTTCCATCGATGTCTTTTGGACCTTAAAGTTGCCTGTTATTGGCGACCCTGTAAAGTATTCCCCACTATTCTTGTCGATATGGAAACGCTCCGCGGCTTTTCCAGTAGCAAAAATTTCTGCTTAATATGTACTGCATGGGTATGGCAGTTTAAAAGGTTGTTATATGTCAAATTCCGAACAGTATATTGTCGCACAACACTGTCCTCCATCGGTAGAAATCTTCAATGTGTTGCGTGAAGATGATATGCCTTTACGCTAACCATCCCTTTCTAAGTTTATCTACTTTCCAAGTTGAAAAGTGGGCTCATACTTACGGTACCGGCCAACCCGACGTTACAAACTGAACTATGTCCGAAAGTTCAGTAGTCATCCCGCCGATTTTGCCATGCTGTTATCAACGAAGAAATCTATGGGCAGCTGGTTTAGTACCTATTCAAGAAGAAGCGTTAGGATGATTTTTAGAGCTTCCTTTGTGCACAGCGCCGCCTGAACCATTTTTCATTGGAGATAAATTCGTCGAGACACCGGCCAGAATGATTTTACTAAAATGCTTACATCTAGCTCTAGCAAAAGTAAAGTATCCGATATAAAATCATCTCATTGTTTTCATACATCACTTACTAGTATGTACGATCAGTATTAAAACCGAATATGAGAATTATGCCTTCGTCTTCCGAAGAAAACCTCAGTATTATTTTAATCAGAAGGCTTTCAAATGCATGCTCAGTTCTAAAGTTATCTCAGGAAAACAAAAGAATTTCTATTTTGGAATAAATCATAAGAGATTTTCAAAATACACAATCTGTTTTCAATGAATTAGATCTCCAGTAAATTACTACCTAGACATTACCAACAAAATTCGTGTGTCCTTATTTTACACCGCCACACGTCGACTCTGCAAGACATGGCAGGACGAACAGTTTCCAATGTCAGAATATTTTTGTATACCCTAAACCGAGAATATGAAGTTCGTCACGAAGATGTAAAACCTAAATAGAAACGTCTGACACCATATATATATATTTTAAATTTAAATACTGATCATTTATATCATAACGAGTTGAGTCAAACGATCCATGTATGTCGATCCGTCTGTGTATAGGCGATCTTAGTTTTTGAGTTAACGTTTTGAAATTTTGCACATGTTCTTTTCTTTTTAGAAAGCTGCTTATTTGTCAGTATGGCCGTTATCGGATCATTATATCACATAGCTGCAATAAAAACTGAATGATCGGAATAAAGTGTTTGCATGGAAATAATTTTTATTTGACGGGATAATTTTACCGTTTGAAATACTTGTTTAATAAAGCCAGAAAGACAGAAATTCTAACGCTTTTGAATCAACTTAAACTTTGGTTAAAACCTTGTAGTAATGTTAAAAATTCTTTAAAAAGGCCTATCGACTGTATTGGAGCAATAGGTGCTACGACAGTATAATTTAGAGTATTTTTAATTGGTCTCTAGCAATATGTTTTTGAACACTATTACATTAAAATGAGCGTCAGATAATCCACATATATTGTCGAGCCACCCTTTTCGACCACACTTCATCTTCCTTTATCCACTTTTAGGTACGGTCATTTAATGCATTGTCCACGAAGCTATTTGTCAGGCAATGAATAGCATGTGAAATGCATTATTTTACGCTAAAATAAAGAAAACCAAGGATAACAAATAACACCTCATACTCATAGTCACACATGAATACATACATATACATACATAGGTCCAAACACCCATGTAAGTAAGAATCTCTTCTCCTTACACATTATATAACTTATTCATGGCAACCACAAACCAACACAGCTAATTAAAATATGATTTTATAGAAGGTAAAATAACAACACAAAACAAACACACTCTAATACCACATACGCAATTGCATTAATGGTTACTCTCGCACACATTTGTCCCCCTAAACATTTTCTCTCCCATAACTCCCATAAGTATTTGCGTCTATCGGTCTGCTGTTGTTATATGTTATTGTTGCTTAAGTGTGTATTAAAAATAGAATAGTGTTAAATAAAATATTTACACACATCACTGAATAACACCTGCGGCCACAAAATACTGGCATGCAGCTGCCATAACGGCAGTGGCGAGATTAGAGAGTGGAGTGGAGTGTTTATGAACGCGAAGGTGTGCCGAGGTCGTTTGAGAGATTGGTGGTCAGTGTACAAGAAGATAATGAGCGGAACATATGCAGTGAATTTATATGTAAAGTGCGTGTTTTTCAACTTGTGGTGTTTTCAGAAGATATAAAACGCATATAATTTAGTTGTATAACCAACAATTTAGCATTATTATTCAGATAAGTGTTGTCCTCAGGTTTGAAAATTAATTTCGTGGAAATAACCACCAAATTTCAGACGAAAGGCCCAATTTTCGACCAAGATTAGACCATTGTCACAGGCTTATCTGCGAATACAAGTAACTTCAACTCTTCCCATAAAATAGAGCTTTGTTAAATTGCAGCCTCTAGTTAAAAAAAGCCATTAATCATAGCATTTCCCATTGACTGTTTATGGCCGGTTTCATTCCATATAAGAAATATGGACCAATAAAACACACCATCAATTAGTTTTTGAAGATATAACGGCGTCTCAATACGAATTAGCAGCAAATATATCAATCATATTAATTAAACCAAAAGTTAACTTCATCGCTAAACAAAATTTTCCTGTGAAAATCGGGATCGGTAGCTGTCTAGTTTCGCGCCCATTCGCCGAGCATGCGTTGCGATTGATGATCATTGGTACGACACCGGGCCATGGTTCCTAGAATTACGAACTCTGCTGGGAAATATTGTCAATCGAGTATTGAAAACAGTGCGAGAACCGAACCATCATTTTAGTAATAAAATTGCACGATTTGCAAACGTTCTTCCGAAGTAAATCTGTTCAGTATGAAATAGCAAACCAGACTGGGTATAAATTAAGTATCAGTTGCCACAACAACTTCGAAAAAAGTGAGCTTTAATTTAAGGTATATATATATATATAGTATAGTAAGTTGTATTAGTAAAAGGTCAAAC
This sequence comes from Bactrocera latifrons, assembly GCF_001853355.1. Lineage (NCBI taxonomy): Eukaryota > Metazoa > Arthropoda > Insecta > Diptera > Tephritidae > Bactrocera > Bactrocera latifrons. The sequence continues at coordinate 403,255 of NW_017534520.1, read as the reverse complement.
CTAAACTCAGTATCATACATAATTCATAGAAGTTTAGAATTCTCTTGTTACGCTCCGATGGGTGAAAATTGTGAGATACAGATCTCTATGCTTAAGGCGAAAGAAAATTATGTTAGCGGAAAATTAAAAAGGTTTTAATACCGAAATATAACTTTGATCCAGCAGCGAGACAGTACATTCACAGGCTGAGAGAAACGGTCAGGACTAATGTAGGAAACTTTAGCTACGAAAACATACCGGAACATCTAAATATAAACAGTTTGGTGCAAGAAACACCGACATTGCCAAAAATAGCAAACTCGACTTTGAAGTCGGCTTCGAAAACAATTGGAATACTATTATGGAAACTGAAATGGGGATGTCAGATTAATTTTTCGAAACCTGATAAGCTGGCCTAAAATGGTAATCTAATCAATCCTCAGTTAGCTTCTTGGGAATACATTTCATACCGATACTTCAAAAATGACAAAGATAAAGATAAAGATAAAGATAAGGATTAAGATAAAGATAAAGATGAAGATAAAGATAAAGATAAAGATAAAGATAAAGATAAAGATAAAGATAAAGATAAAGATAAAGATAAAGATAAAGATAAAGNAGATAAAGATAAAGATAAAGACAAAGATAAAAATAAAAATAAAAATAAAAATAAAGATGAAGATAAAGATAATGTTAAAGATGAAGATAAAGATAAATATAAAGATGAAGATAAAGATAAAGATAAAGATAAAGATAAAGATAAAGATAAAGATAAAGATAAAGATAAAGATAAAGATAAAGATAAAGATAAAGTTAAAGATAAAGACAAAGATAAGGATAAAGATAAAGATAAAGACGAGTAAGTAGTTCTGCGACTTCGTTGTGGTATATGTAGACAGACGTATACCCGTACACAAAAAATATCTTTATCTTTTTCTTTATCTATATTTTAAAGAATCTCTGACGTGTCCTTCTGGGTATTACAAACCTCGTGGTGAACGTAATACATCCTCATCAGGGTAGAAAAGAATAATTATTTTTACAATATATATTTCGAATTTAGTGAAAGTATTTCTGTAAAAACGAAAATAATTATTGTGGCATTAGTGAAACATTTCTGTACACATTACCCTATCAAATATATAAAAATTCAGATAAAAATATACCACAACTCCAAGCAGTCGATCGTCTACACAGCCAGGTCGCTCGCATGCGAATTCCTTTTTTTTTTTAATTGGGGTCATTTGGTGTTCGAAACAAATTCATATAATGTATGTTATAGACATAGACACACTTGTGTCGCAGGTATGCAAGTGATGCATATATTTATATGATATGATACATATATGTATACTATATATTCATTTATATAGAGAGCAAACTGTGAAGTATACATACATTTGTTCACTGCAGTATGGTGAATGCTTTTGTTTTAGAAAAACTATTTTTATACAACTTCACATGCAGAAACCCACATACAGCATTATCCAACTTGCATCTTGCATGCTTAAAACTCGAAAACTGCAAAAGTAGTGAACCCTTGATGCGAAGATTACGCCGGTAGCTAAAAAAATGTGGCAACTACAAGTGCAGAGCTAAAGTATAAGCCTCATATACTGAAACACACACACATACATTCAAGTGGACGAATTTTCACATGCTGCTGCTACATGAGCATCTGTGGGTCTGCACGGCGTATACGTAACCGCAATGCTTGGCATGTAACAAAAAACACCAGAGACTTTGATGGAAACAAAGACTAAAATGTTGTAGAAAAACTAAAAAATACATGTATGTGTGTGTGCTTGATTCTGCGAAGAAAAACATGTTAATGCAATTTTGACCGAAATTTAGGGATTTCGGATTTAGTGGACGGTCGTACACTGAAGAATGCATGCAGCCCTAGCGCAACCTAGAAAGCGCAACTACTCATACATACTCATAGATATATGTAAATAATACTGTTTAAAAGTAGCTTCTGTTGGCTGTCTCGCAGATAATGAAAGTTTTCTCTTGACCAAGTGAAAGCAGAATGCATAGATATGTAATATACATACATCTGTGAGTTAAAGGCTTAGCAACATAAAATTCTTTTCAGTAGAATTTATTGGAAATACATTTCAGGGGAATGTTAAATATAAAAAAAGGAGATATAGTTTAGAATACGAGTTTCAATTTCTAAGCCTATGCAATATATTACAATCACAAATAACAAAAGAAAAAAAGTTAACTTCGGCTGTACCGAAACTAAAATACATTTCGCAGCTGCGTTTCTATAATATACCTATAATAGGGTACAAAAAATCCTTATACTGATTTTCATCGTTACAATGAATGACCCCTATTTGCTTTTTCGTTATGATATGAACAATGTGTTCGGATATTGTAGCGCTATCTTAAAAAAATGCCATACCAAATTTCATGAAGATGTCTTGTTAAATAAAGAAAATTTCCACATAAGGACTTGAGTCAATGAACAGATTCTTGTTGATAAAAAGTTGTGCGCAAAATTTAATTGCGATATATCACAAATTGAAGTCTAATGCGAACGAAACTCTCTTCATATTTATCATGTATATAAGGGTGTTTTTTTTTTTTTTTTTTTTTTTTTTTTTTTTTTTTTTTTTTTTTTTTTTTTTTTTTTTTTTTTTTTTTTTTTTTTTTTTTTTTTTTTGAAGTATTCATGTCTCTCAATCCCCTCATTTCCTTGGAAATACCTTTAAAAACATCCCTGAAATTTTGACCCCTAATATTTGTTACCATTAAGGACTCGACCAAGGCATGTAACATTTTTCCATTGAAAATACAGGAAAATCTTGATTTTTTATCTTTAAATTTCTATAGCTCAAAGGCATTTTATGACAGCACTTTGACTTTAGACACATATTCCTCTGAAGTGAACACTCTACAAAAGTGCCTATTGCGACAAAGTTGAAACTCACACCGGCGAGGTAGTACGCAGCTCTAAACCTGATTTTTCCACGAAAAACGCAATTTTTTATAATTATCTCACAAATGACAAGAGCTACAGAAAAAATGTAAATAACAAACTTGTAGGAAATTTTTTTGCTATCATTAATACTTCTCGAGATGTTCAGCTCTTTAAGTAAGATTTTATGGAATTTTCATAGATTGTTTGTAATGAAAACTGCATACAGCCTTCAGCTATTAAATATATATGTAAAAAATGGTTTAAAAAGACATCAATATTTTCTCTACACGAGAATATTTTTCAAACTCAGATGCAATAGAAGGAGATACCACACATTTCCCATATATTCGTTGCATACCTTCCGATAGATCAAGTCTTTTCATTACCACTTTAATGCAATAGCCTTCCAATCATTTAAACAACAAGAATGGACAATTCTAGTTTTTTCGGCATCACAAGGGCTCACAGAAATTCGAGTCAATACTTTTGTATGTTATACGTAGGTTTGTTAGCGAAAAGTATAAACACCTAATCAAAAATTTCAACTTTTTTACTTAATTTTTAAATTTTTAACATGAACAGAGGAAATCTATGCGAAAAAATATATAGTTTTCATACATGACCATATTCAGGAATGCAGTCAATGTTTTTAGCATACATACCTTTTCAACAAATTCGGTTTTCGGAGTTTCGAAATAGTCAATATATATCTGTATCGAATCGAGGCAGTGAGCTTTAGTACTCATTAAGAACTAACCATTAAATAACTTTTGGAAGTTCTAAAGCACATAAAATTAGTGACACGAGAGTGGATTTAGTACTCTTTCAAAACTATCTATAATATCATATAAATATATTTAATGAACAATTAATTGATCGCTTTTCTTAATAAAATTCAATTTTGCCGTAAGGGAATGGTTCTTCTTATTTATTGGCGTAGACACCGTTTGCGCCGTTATAGTAACGTCGACTCATCAGATGCCGTCATCATCCATCCCTCTGTGCCATATAAAAGAACGAGACTTTACTTTTCAATTGTCTACTTAGTTAGAAGTAGCACTGTTGGCAAGAGTTAGTCAGCGTTGGAAATCGAGGCTCGCATTGTCGTTGGTGCTAATACTAGTTCCAAGATAGACGAAATTATCTACGACTTCGAAGTTATGACTCTAAACCTCATGACATGCCTATCTTCTGAGATCAACTAAAATCCACATGCCTTTCTTTCTGGGCTTGCCTTGAAATATCATCATAGTATATGTCAGAAATAATGATATACAAGTAATACTCAGCTTGAAATGATATTATAAACATTATATGAAATTCCTAATATAAAGACATTTGAAATTCAAGTGATAAATGGTACCAATCATTATCGGGCTGATATACCCAATCACAATTTGGAGCTCAACGATAATAAATTCAGTTTTCACTTTCAATGTGCAATGAGCAAAAGGCTCATTAGAATAAGAAAAGTTTCATTTAGTACAAACTCAAGTACGTCAAAAGGGGAGTAAAGCTTAAAGTTTTTTATATATTTTTACATATTATATAAGCATAAACTTATTTCCTGGTGGTACGCAACAATAAAAAAATTCTTCACTTTTTCAGGAAGGCAGCTTGAAAAAGCGCATAAAGTGCCTATTTCACGCTCCAACGCTTTTCAAAAAAGCGCACAAACAGCAAACTCACCAGCGCTTTTGCACAGAGGCAAGAAGTCAAAGGCGCTGGCTGGTAACAACACTCGCTGCCAAGTACATGTATCCCATACTGCGGCATGCAACAATGGCATGTTGCATATGTACGAGTCTTTTATGACGTTCCAACTGCTGCATGCACCAACAATGGCAACTGTTGCAATTAGTTGGCATAAGGCGGCAAATAATTGTGCTCATATAATTTTTGTTTCCTTTATTTTTCTTTTATGCTCCACACATGCACATATGTGCTTGTGCGCCGCATAACGGTGCATTCATGTGTGCAAGGCGCGCTTACGCTCATGAATCGGAAAGACTCGAGGGAGACGCGGCAACAACGATGACAAGGAAGTGCGCCATTGAAAGATGTTGATGTTGAGCTCCAGTACATGCAGCCAGCCGCTTATAACCGAAGTTGAGCCCAGCACGACGCTTCATAGGCATAATGAAAGGGGTGATAAAAGGGGTGTAGAAGTGACGTCGTGTAAAGATTGAAATTAATGTGTAAAATATGGCAACATCAAAGATTTATGACAAAAGTTGTTGCAGAAAAACGAAAGTTAATCTGTATGGTAGTCAGTAGCTGCCTCTCAGTGATGAGCGCGGTATGGCAGCAGCAGTACTACACTCTGCAGGTTTAATATATTACTGTAAGTATGCTATTATTGTTCTAGTTTTTCTTTTTGTTGCAATCATTGTAGGACAAGCAAGAGGCTCATAAAATTCAATGAATTTGTCGAAATGTTTTTCTTTGCTGCAGCGAGATGTCACTGGAGCTTAATGTCAACTTTTGAATGCATTAGCCAGTTATATGAAGCTGAGATCCAATGTGCTTGGGGGCCGTAGGAACGGCCGGATTATATAATATTAATCAATTATTTATATAAACATGAAATCCACAAAAACAACTAAAGGCGTTGTATTTGACCTCAGAGTTCGAGAGCTAACTAGCATAACTTATTATAGGATCAACAAATTTCGCGTTGATAAGCTAATTTTAAATAAAATATCCGACAGGCTGTGTCATCCTCAAATCGTAAAAGATCCAAGCACATGCCCTCAATTTTCTTTCCATCACTCACAAATCCGCGGAAGTATCACTAATAGAGTTCAATATGGGCTTTCTTTCCATTATAACTGAGTACAAATCCGTCCATATATGCTTTTACGATACCAACTTCGTGTCCAGGCCCAGTCCAGCGTACTGAAAACCCTCAAAGTTGTAGGGTTATCTTCCATCTGGACAACACGACATAGCCAGAACACTCCTTGTCTCTTAATTCGTGGATCTATCTTAATGTCGTCGTATATCTCATACAACTCATCTTTACATCGACTATCCGCCTTATCAGATGATGTCATTGTCCATGCCTCCGCACCATATAGAATGACACGAGTGATGACGGGCTTGTAGAAATAAATTTTTGTTCGCCGGGAGAAGACTTTATTGTTCAATTGCCTAGTCAGTCCGAATAGCACCTGTTTACACTAGATGTACCATCTTGATGTACTATCGTAGGACTCTATAATCTTACCATAGTGCTTTCTCGTTGCCCTCAAACCACCAAAACTGCTTATATCCGTTTTGCTTTTTGTTAAAAGCCATTCAAGATTTGGTTCCAAGTATTTTATGTCGAGTTTGTGATATAACTGAACATTCACAGAGAAAACGATTAACTTATTTCCTTCTAGTTTACAGTCACAAATATTATTATAAGTATGTAACACAATCAAAATTTTGGTGTGTGCTCTCTCAAATACCAGTACTGAACCTATTATGACAAGAATAGAACAAAAGACTTATGGATCTATTTGTGTCATGCTTATTACAGATTTCCATCTGATCTGAACTATTTGTTCCAAATGCATGTAAAGCTCTGGTTTCATCGTTCCCAGTGGCCATCGTATTAACTTCGCCTCAGATGCGTCTAAAGAGGCTCGGAAAAAGTTCGCGCGGCCGGGTGCGCGGTTCGGGATAGCGCTAAGTCCATAAGCTTTCATGTTACATCCTCCAAATTCCTTTATTCTGGTCGCAGAACTTGCTGATACTTTCAGAGTTAACACATCTATGGACAGTTAGCACAGGAGTATATTAAGCGTTTCGTCCGGACATGACTTAATATCCTCAGTAAACCCAGAGGCAGGGTATTTTATTTAATTTCCTGACATTATATTGCTTCTGTAATACTGTTCACCAAGCCTCTAAAGGCGGTATTTTTATTTCACTCGTGAAAGGTAATAGTTCAGTTCGTATGGATTTTTCCATAATCTCACATATTGTGGAAGGAAACATCACGGATACCATCAACACTATGACGTATTCTGATCACACTCCTCAAAACAATAGCTGCCGTCACGGTTTCTTCCCACACATGTCGCCGTAACCTTCCTCCCTCTTTTGTGTCTCTGACCTTATCCCCATTTTTGTACTCATTCTCATTACCGTACACAGTTAATTCGCCAGTACGAGCTATAAAATTGAAGTTTAACCTTCTCGTATATTTCGAAAAGTTTGCGCTTTTGTTGTGGCTACTGCTTAGTCTTCGCCACTACAGTCTACGACGCTAACCATGACAGTGTAGTTATTTAGTTGAAGCCATAGATTGACTACAGACCGCTATATTTACTCAACTAGTTGGTATTTGTATGCATGTATGTGTGTGTGTTGTCAGACGGTGGTGGCCATCGTGGTTATATGGTTTTGCAAGTATTTGCCGTCTCGCTTTGAAAATCGTCCAAAGTTGGTTTGCGCATACTTATAATGTCGTAAATTAGTATAAAGTGCTATCACTTGTTAGAAGTTTTTACGCGCGTATACATGTCTATGCAAATTATGGTGAAATTTGCCTGGCAATAAATAGCAGAACACACGCCCATTCTATTTTATAGACGTGTACGCATGCAACGTATTCTAAGAATCCTCCAGAGCTTCCTATAGAACTTTACATGATGTGGATCTTCACCTCTTTTCTTTTAATTTTGCCAAATAATGAAAAAAGTCGGTGAAAATTTAACACAGTCTAGTATTATGTAAAAAACGACAACAGGCCAGTCTGTACTTTCACAAAAAAGTTCGAAACCGCTCACAAATTAGAGTTCATTTATGATACCCAAATGTATGCTTCTTATAATTTTACAGCAGAAATTCATTAAATAAAAATAGCTTTTACTTAGCTATGGGAAATCGTAGCAAAATATCATAACTTTTTATCTAAAACTTTATAAAAAATTTTATTTAATATATTTAGCTTTTACGCCGAAATGTATGCATCATTTATGCTAACTTAGCTGTTCAGTTAGTCAGCTAATACTTTTGAAAAATTAATCATATTCAAAGAAAAGTAAATTTTGCTCCCAAAACCATGCAATATTACATTTCATTTAGTTTCACATTGACTTCCAATTTCATATTTATACATGATTCAGTAGCCTGCTTTGAAGTAAAAATGCCAGCAGAAGCATCGATAACTTATTTTGATTTGCGTAATTAACAAAACAAAATCACTCAAAGCATTTCAGCTTTTCAGCATAACTTATTAAACAATTATTAAGCGCAGACAAGTATGCTTTGAAATCTCGTTACAGCATATTAACACGTAAATAATTAATGCACCAGCCAATTGGAGTTCAAAGCATATTTACACATATGATTAGCACGCAATCTTAATGCAGTGGCATCTGAGAAAATGCATCTTTAAAATTCCAGAAATTTCGGTATATGTAAAAGATATGCAGCCCAAAAGTATGCAATATATTTTAGCATTGCCAAATTAGCACTTAAACAAGCGTAATTCGATTAAAAATAACTCGAAGATTGCAAACTACTAAGAGTTTTAGTCAGATACTGTGTGGAAGAAGACGTTCAGAAATGAAGTAGAACAGATTTAGAAAGCTAGCGGTATAAAACTGCATATATTTTACGTACACATTTGTATGAAACATTGTGTAGAACTGCTGTAAATTGCAGCTAAATTTTTGTTTTATTGTTTTATTATACACATACTTAGTCTTGAACATGACTTTTTCCGAATCGTTCGTACAGCTTTCTATGTACTTTAATTTGATATCTAGTTTTAAATGCCAAAACATTATTTGCCATTGACGAGCCGTTTTACGGGCTTTAAGCACCAAATAAGCCCGAAAACATTGAAGTTTTCATATCATATAAATTTTCACTTTGAAATCATGCCAACAACAAAAACATGCAAACTAATGAACTATCATCGGTAGCACAGCCCAAAAGTAGGCAAATTTTGTTGACCCCTGCAAGAATATACATTTCGATGTCAGTTTATGTTATAAGTTATTTTATTTGTAATTACCGACGTAAATAGTACACGTGTATACGCTTGAAAGCCACTTGTACGAGTGTGAAATTCCAAATTCACATCATTCGCAGCAATAAATCCATTGTAAATATGCACATTGTTCAAATTTATATAGTATTGTAGACTTTTCTATGGTTTTTGTTGTAATCTATGAAACAAGCATGCAACTTATACAGTTTCATTAAGCGCTTAGTTAAACTGCCTGAAAATATGCAATGCACACAGACAGCGCACACATAACTAATTTTAACAATTATTCGAAAATCTATGACGTTGACCGTAAAATCATAAAATTTGCAGCCGTAAATACACATGCATGTATATAGATACTAATAAATGCAGGTATATTTTGCTATAATTGAAAGTGTAGACGCAGTTTTTTACAAACAAATACATATGTACATATATTTATAGGTTTGAAATTTTATTAATAGTTATAAATAGAAATAAATGTGTACGCTTTCACACAAATTCAATTACTGCGTCTCTATATTATGCGCTGACGCCTTAAAATATGCAAATATTTATTTTGAAACTTGATTAGTTGCATTTGTGCGATTTGTGCATGCACTAAATTGTCGAGAATTTTCTCCACAATGATTAACTTCATTGTTTTTATGCAAAGCAATAAGCCTAACAACGCACAAAAACATGAAAAAGTGTAAATATGCCCCCAAAAATATACCAAAAAAATATACAAAATTCATTTAATTAAGCATAAAAGCACATTAAAGTCAATCAGTCGAGTTGAGTGGTAGTATTTATTATACAAGTACTTTTTGTTGCTGAAAACAAACAAAATAAAAAATATTTGGTTTATGAGCTATGTACAGAAACGCCTAAAAGTATGTAATGAAAACATTAAATAGTTTTCATATTTATGTTTTATTTTTAATGTTTTCGGCGAATTTAATAAATTGTAAAAGCAAACTGTTCTACTTATACGACTCACTCTCAAAAAACAACTTTTTTCCATTTTTATACGTATTTTGAGCTTCAAATTTCATGGTGAATATTTATTATCATTCGAAAACGGGCACAAAACATGAAATTATTGCTTACCGAAGTGCTCTCTTCATAAATCCATTGATTGATTCGATGTGTGGGAAGTGGTGCTGTCTTATGAAAAACAAATGTCACCGACACCACGACCCTCAATTTCAAGCATCAAATAGTTGCTTAATATGGCGCGATAACGGTCGCCATCAACGGTTACGTTCTCACCAGCATCGTTGATATGAAACGGCAGCTCTGCAATCTCTTCAGCTTGCTCTTCATCCCAAATGCGGAAATTTAGCTTTTTTACATACCTCGAGTTAGAAATGGGCCTCATCGCTGAATAAAATTATGCTCGATAATATTGGATCTTCTTGGAACTGTTCAAAAGCTCATAGAGCGAAGCGATATCGCCTGGGAGGGTCGAGCCGCTTCGGTTCTTGCACAAGCTGTATTTTGTATGCTTTCAATTTAAAATATCAGAGTTGCTTCCGACGACACGCCGAATCCACTCTCCACGGTCTTCGCATACACTCTCAGCTACGGCTGCCATATTTTCCTCACTGTGTGCTGGACGTGGTTTATTCGGTCGAATATTATCCAACAATGAATGTTGGGTCTCCAGATGGTGTTGCGAATAGTTCGCTCAGTAAGCCTATTATGTTGACCATAAGTTGAGCAAAAAGCATGAAACACCTTCTTTACAGAATTTGAATTTACATAATAAAGTTGAACGATTTATAAAAGTTGTCCAGGTATTTCCATTATGAAATATTAATATAAACAAAAATAACATGACCTCTTGACACAACTCATATGTGATATGTCAAAAAGAGGATATTGAAAAAAAATATCTCTACTTGGATTATCATTTACCTTTGCTTATCAACTCTTTCTACTTATCACATGCCCTTTGGGCATGCCAACTAGGTTTTCTGCGTCTAGCTAGGAAACACACTCCCAATTAAATGGTCCCAGTTTTTAGGTGTTGTTGGTAGAATGTATTTTGTTGATCGCCCGTGTAACCTTCTAGCACTTTCCACTCACATAACTAGTTTGCGAACCCCTTCCCATCGATACCAGCGAAATATCGGGGGTTGTATCATAGCATTCCGTCCTTCTGAAAGCAAATGTGGATCGTCTATTGACCCAGATAAGACCTAATCTAGCTGCCATGTATGACTTTGGCAAGCATAAATAGTTGCAAATTGCCTAATATATAAGTAGACAAGCTGAGGTGCAAAGCTCAAGCACTCAACTATTTTGAATTCACCTTTTTATATTTATCTTCTAGAATCAAAGCTCCTCGTATCCAGCTACGGTGGTTCAGATTACAATGAGAATACTCTTTACTCTATCGTTATATAATATTAAGATCGAAGTACTATAATAATATGTTTTTACACAAAGGGCTCAATGCGGCCAAATAAAACTGACGGTCATGATGTACCAAACCACGAATATCGAAAAAAAACAATTAGCATCACCTTGATTTTTAAATGGCTTCACCGTGGATTTTTTGGTTTTGGCTCCTTTTTCCTTTCATTCGGATGTTTGTTGATCTATCTCATGAATGTGGGATCTAAATTGGCACAATCTAACATGTCCAAAGAGACCCGTTTTCGGTAATCTTTTTGAAAAAAAAATCAGCTTTATGGGGACAAGTCGAGCTAGAACACATTTCGAAAATATCCACCACAATCCTTCAAACGGACTCGCGAGAATGACGAGCTGTTTTTTCATCTCTCTAACAAGTGCTTAACGATTTTTGAGCAGCATATCCTGCACTTTTTTAATATTCTAATCAGTTGTCATCCAGAACCAGGTATATCTTCTACCATCTCTCGACGGCTATTGGCGACTTTGTGCAATTTGTAGACTTGTGTTTTCGATAATACTGAATAACTGTAAGCCTTTTACAACATTCACGGCGAATCCGCACACACAATTTGGTTATAAATAAAAATTTGGGACAAATTCTTTGTTCGATATTTTTATCCATTGTGAAAACCGCAACACACTACGGAGGTCTACCTACTTAAGCAGCTGCTGCAAGCAAACTAGTTAACAGATCGCACTCATATTTAGCATAGTAATTCTGGGCGGTCCTACCAATTTAGAAAATTCGAAATATCATTTACCCGGGCAATTTAATCTAATTACAAGTTCCTTACAAACTGATCCAACTAAATCAAGATAATCTTCTTAAAAGCTATACAATATCCACCTGGAGAGTATTCCACCTACTAGTCGACCGATGTTACCGTTTCTCTTATTTTAGTATTAATTGATTGTCAACAAACTTAAAATCGAACTCTCTCAATCGACAAAATTTAAGCTTAATAAACATTCCAGTTGAAATTTCAACTTTTTCTGTGTTATTACCTATTCATCCCGCCATTCCAGTGGTCAACCGCCATGCAATTCTTATTTGCTTAGCAAAGTATATGTATGCCATGACATTTTATATTGTAAAATTGTCGAATTTATTTTCATACCCACTGCTAAATAATTTGCAGTCAAGTTGCAGTTAAGTGTTGCAACTTGCAACTTATGCATATCCTTTCAGCCACATCCGCGCTGTGGTGGCAAAATCTAATTTGCCGCAGCCTGCAGTGCCTACAGTGCCCGAGTGCGACCAATGAATGCATTATAGCCTACTTTGCGGCGTTGGCCGTGCCGCAATGCCTGCGAAGTCTTCAATAGCAGAAAGATGGAAAAGCCGTCTATGGCTATGTTTTTGTTGTTGTTGCAGTGTCAAGTGACGGTCATTAAAAATGCAAACGGAGTAGTTGCCCGACTGCAGCTGAAAGTAGAAAGAAAGTTGCCGAATTTGTTTACTTTTGCTTTTTTCCGAGCGTTTTGTTGAATTTCCGCCGCACTGTCTGTGTTTGAGTGTGTGTATGTGTTTGCGTGTATGTAAGCGGCATAATAAGTGAATGATGAGAGCGAGCGGGCTTGAAAGGGGTGGAGCACTATTTCTCTAACTACATTTATTCTATGCTTTGCGGCAAGCTCTTCTATGCACCGCAAGTGGCGTATGAATTTCTTTCTTAGGAAGACAAACACACACAAACCCATACGTATGCGTTTAAAGTGTAAGTAAGTAAATCTGTATGTATGCTTGGTCGAGCTTTTCTTTGCACTGCCGCTTCGATTGCCAAACTCAACCATTCAACTATTTTCGGCTTCCTTCTTTTTGTGTCATTCATTGCTTCGCTCATACCCCGTTGCATTAGACTTGCAACAAGCACACTACCGAGCTAACTGACTGCCGGCAAGGCGCTACAGTTCGCTTGGTGGCCGTAATTTCAATGCCAAATATTTAAACTAAATCTTTTTCGCTTTAATAATTTTGTCAGCCACCAACCCCACCGACCTGCTTGCTTCAACGCCGGCGCGCACTTACATGTCAAACGCTGCATAATTTAGTACCGTTAGACAAACCGAAACCTAACACCATGCGCCTCACATTATAGCCGAAAGCAAAAGTGCGCTCCACTTGCAACATCAAGCCCGCGCCACTTGCCCCGCACCGTCGCCAAATCATTGTCGGAACTTCAATTCATTTCGATGAGTTTTCACTTCACTTGCAGCGCAAGCCAATTCAAAGGCGGTCAGGCAAGTCGAGCGGGAATTTGCGGTTGAATGAAAGTGCAACGCAAACACACAACCACACACGCGCGCATACTTACATACCAGAAGAAGGAGGAGTGACGCAGCAGCAGCATTGCAAAATTGCGAACACGCTCAAATGAAAAGCTGGCAAATTTGCTTATGCTGAAAAATCAACAAAGAAAATTTGCTTCCACCTGATTAAGAGCCCACCACAAAGTACAAAAATTGTTAAGCATACATTTAGGTGCTCGACGCGCTCTTTTGTGGTACGGGCACAAGGCTTGCTGGCGTCAATGTCGTTAGTGCCCAAACTGGTTTGCGCACACCCCAAGGGCAATAGTAAATGCAAGGCATTCATATCCGCATTCGCTATGCAAGATTTGCGCTCTGAAGTTTACAATAATTCAACTTTTCGCACTCCCTTACAATGCATGTCATGCTGTTGCCGCAGACTTTTTCCCGCCAAAAAAACAGCAATAAACCTTAAATCACGTCCCCATATGCATAGCAACTAATACACATATATAGAAAACAAATACATTTGTAACTAGCAACGCCTGTGTGTTCTTGCCGTTGCGGTTTCGGTATGTGTATTCATTTCACATTCGCCCATCAAGCGCTTGGCAGCTAATTAACGCTTCGCTGGCACGTATTTGACTTGGCATTCGTGGCAGTGCATACTGCACTCGTCGCTGTGTGTTTTACATGCCCGCATTGCATTTGCATTTTTCCATATTTTTCACAAAATAACTTAATTTGCAAAAATCACCGTTGTGTGCATTTTGGCGCAAGCACGTGCGGAGTACACAAATGCGCATTGTTAACTGGTGGATAATACTTAGTTATTTGTGTAGAGTAAGTAATTTGCATTACAAATTAGTTGCTCTATTTACAAGTTTCGGTAAAAATTCAAGCCAAGTTATTGTCATATTATTGTAGCATACTTTCAGACACAAGGAAGATTTTCGAGCGCAATCAATGTATTTTAATTTATTTTTGGTATATTATTTTTGTGCTTAGCCAGAGTACTCGATGGAGTTATGTGTACAAGTTCACGTAAGTGTGGAAAGTTGTCTGATCACCATTCACTAGGGAGTGGCCAGCTCACGACTTCCGGACTTTGACCAAGTATCCTCTGGGTAGCCTAAGAACATTTGTTTGAAAAGCAACAACCAGCCTCCAATGAGAGAACCCCCTTTTGATGACGACCCTGGCAAACGAAATAAGGACTACGAATTGAGGGCATGCACCTGGAATGTCCGGTCCCTTAATTGGGAAGGTGCGCTGCCCAGCTGGTTGATGTGCTCGAGTAAATAAGGGGTGACATCACCGCCATCCACGAAATACCAGCGACGGGACAAGGGTGCCGACGAGTAGGTCCTTGGGGCATTTACTACAGTAGCCATATAAAAAAGCGCAAGTTTGGTGATTCGTGGTGGGAGAGAGACTCCGTCGCCGAATACTATCATTCACCCCGGTGAATGAACGTCTGGCCACAATTCGCATCAAAGGAGGTTCTTCAACATAAGAGAAGGACGATGTGACCAAAGATGCCTTCTATAAGCGCTTGGAGAACACTTATGAGAGCTGCCCCCCCGACGATGTCAAAATCGTGCTTGGCGACTTTAACGCCAGGGTAGGCAAGAAGGTATCTTTGGTACGACGGTCGGTAAATTCAGCCTCCTCGATGAAACATTCCCAAATGGATTAAAGCTAATCGACTTCACCGGGGCTGGCTTTTTCCGGATCGAAAAGCCACCAACCAGATCGATCATGTTGTGATAGACGGAAGACACGTCTCCACTGTTAAAGACGTGCGTACCCTCCGACGTCTTAATATCGACTCGGACCACAAGATAGTCTATCTTGTTGCAGCCAAGATTCCGCCTCTGTGCAGCAAAAAACGCACGTCAACAAACAAAAGGAAGGTTCGACGTCGAAAAACTGCAATTACAACAGACAGGCGAACGAATTTCAACTCGGCTTGCACTCCTGCTCTCTGAGAGCACTCGTCAACAACTCGGTATAAGGGAACTTCAAACTCCTTCGTCCAGCTCCAATCGAAGCCATTGGTTTTCGGAAAGTACAAAAGAACAGCTGAGACGACTAGGAGTGCCGTGTCGCAGCGGAGAGAAACAGTCTTCCTACCTCGCAAGGTTACGATCGACCACAACACGTGAGGGGTGGGATAGATACCGAGAGTTGAAGAGGGAGACCTATTGCCCATTTGCAGACAGAAAAAGAAAGAGGCCGAAATGCGAGAGTACGAAGAGCTTGATAAGCTGGCCGACAGAGGTTATGCTCGAAAATTCTACGAAAAAGTGCGGCGGCTTACAGAAGGTTTCAAGACCGGAGCATACTCCCAAAGGGGATCTAGTCACCGAAGCCCAGAGCATATTTAAATTATTTACTTCCCCAGTAAAAAAAAAAGAGATGCTGTAACATTGTATTCTTAAATCAGATATTCAAATTTATTCCACTTTTTCTTTTAATATATGTATTTACAGTGAGTAATGTATATAAGTTAAGAGTACAGGCGATTTTGCCTTTTCTACTTAAAAATTGTTTGAGAATGAGCTATGATATGTTACTATTGGTAATATTCTTTTTGTAGGGAAAAAAATTACAAAAAAGCCTTGAAGAATATAGTCTTAACCTACTTATTTCTACTTTATAACTAAGAATATATTTTACAACAATTAATTAATTAAATAATTCATTGATATGAGAGTACGTGGAATGCTCACAGCGATCGTTAAACCTTCTATTTAGTCGAGACAATCTATCTGCGACTAGTTCAACATTAGCTCTGTCGTGTAATTCCGAGGTAGAAAAATGCCATTGTAGGTTGAAAATTATTTTCAATATTTTATTTACTGCCACTTGAAGTTTGTAGATGTGGGAGTTAGCGATATCGGCCTGAAATACATTTTGTTGGTTATACTAAGTTCTGTTCTTCTGTTTATAAATGGGTATAACGACCGAATTAGTATCTTCCTTTTTTTAATGATGTAAAGCACGTGGTCTTTAAAGGTCAGTCTAGGGTCCTAGGATCAGTCCTAAATATCTAACAGTCTTCTCCCAGTTGACAYCGAAAGAGTTAAGTGAAATATGACTTGTTGGGAGAAAGATGCTTTTACGCTTCCTCGTGAAAAAAATTGCTTGAGTCTTGTCAGTATTAACCAGAATTTTCCATTTGTTAAAATAAGAGACAATTGTATTAAAGTCCTYTTGTAGTGAATTTGTGATATCAACTGCAATGAAGCCTGAGCTGAGTATTGCGGTGTCGTCCCCGAAAATAGACTCTTACTTAGGGGTGGAAAATCCGAAGTAAAAATGTTATACAACAATGGAGACAGACACGAACCTTGGGGGCATCCAGCATTTATGTCAATTTGGGAGACTGCGCTTCGCCCAGGTGGACTGAAAATGATCGGTTAGTCAAAAAACTTTGTATAATTTTAATATAAACTAAGGGAAATTTTAAAAGCATCATTTTGTACAAGAGGCCGTTGTGCCAAACAGAGTCGAATGCAGCTTTGATATCTAGTAAAATCATACCAGTGGATTTAGAGTTTCTAAAATTTGTTTTTATGATTCTTTTTATTCTAAGTAATGGGTGTAAGGTATTATGTTCACGTCGGAATCCAAATTGCACTGGCGGGAGTACTTCGTTATCTTCCATAAAGGTCGACAGTCTTTCTTTTATAACTTTTTCAAAAATGTTACTTACTGATGATAACAAACTTATTGGGCGATATGATGTTGGGCATTCTGCAGGTTTGTTGGGCTTTAATATTGGTATAACCTTTGAAAGCTTCCACTGGGACGGAAAGTAGCATAAACGAAGACATTCGCTTATAATTCTTGTGAGATACTTTAATCCACGTCTGGGCAGGGCCTTAAGGCATAGATTTTGAATATTATCTAACCCYGGYGATTTAGATGATTTAAGATTTGTGATAATTGAGGAGATCTCAGAGATATTTGTTGATAATGTCTGTTCGGAGGTTATTATTTGAGAGTCTAAGTCGCACACGAAGCTGTTGACTTCTGATATGGTTGATCGCTGAGGTTATTAGAGTGACACTGATTCATTTTAAATGCATCTAGATCATCATCATGCTAGAACGTTTCTTCAGAAATCAGATATCATACTAGCTGCGTCATCTGCTTATATCTTTGACTAAGGATTTAATAAAATGAAACCTACCCTGCCACCGAAAACTATGCCGATAATATATTGTTTCTATTATCGAGGCTCTTTACATTTACCAAAAACCGTCTCCTTTGCAACAAGCGGAAACCTAAAAACTACCTCTCATTTCAGCTCTCTTTCGTGACAATTAACAGAGCTTAAATTTTTGCAATACACCGGTACACAATACAGCAAAATCCATTATATTCAATGTTGTTTAAATACTTGAAAATTCCTACAGAATACCGCAAACCCCAAGGTAACTTGCCTTACAAAACCTGCAAAGCACTCCCGCCATAAACTGTATCAGTCAATCACTGACAGCGAAACCATATCAATAAAGGCAGTCAGAAATTCAATAGACAGGTGGAACAATGCCGCAAAAATAAACGCGCCCCCACGAACAACAACACAGGAATCCACCTACCAACTCTACACGCACCATTGTCAGTGTTCTCGGAAAATCTGGCGATACCGCAGCCGAAAACCGCCGTTTTCCGCCAACGCGCTTGTCGGCGCGAATTTCCAAATCCCTAAAGTTGTAAGACGACACCGACACAGATAGCGGAAGTAACAAAAGCAGCTGCCGCAAAGGCACAATTGACGGAGGCGACGGCGAATTGGAAGATTTGAGTGAATGACTGACTTCAGTCTTAGACTGCCTTCGAAGTTTATTATTCAAATTTCTCCCAAGTTGAAGAGTTTGCCGCTGAAGTAGCAATGACGCATGTGTATTTGTTTCTTTGTTAGTTTGTTTGTTGGGCACATAGCCGACTCAAACAAAACACTTATCCTGTGCGTCCTTTCCGTTGGCGGTGGTAAGATTTCGTGCATTTCCTCAAACCTATAATTGGGTGTCGTTAACGGTGGTCCGTGGAGGTGGTAGTATTGGTGCTGTAAACTCAAAGACTACTCGTAGCGCACGATTTCCCCTGCCACCTGATGGGTGAGTTGAAAACGACACGAACAGTTTATCGTTTTATTTTGCATAAAATATTGAAATGCCATGTTAAGTGGCATTTAATGCAAATATCAAAAGCATTCAAAGGCCGAACGGAAAATAAAGCGTTCTTGGTGCGAGACATTAATAATTACTCGTGAGTAGGGAGTGTGAACTTTTACATGGGGGTGGGAAATAGTGAGATTCGAAATCCGGAAATGATAATGCGAAAGTAATATGGCTAAAGCTTATTGGCATTTAATGAAGGTTATGAAGTACAATAACGGTAAAATGCAAATTACTCCATGCAAAGATATAAATCCATGCATAACTTCTTAACATTTAACTTTCGTACCAAAATCAGCTTCAGTAAAGATCACTCGCCGTAGTGGTTAGAGGACAATAGGTTCTCTGACCCGTTTAACTTGAAAAGTCACTGTCTCAAAACCAAAGCTGCTAGCAACCTTTGCGTCGGTTTGACTCCTTGTTCATGAGAATCAAAACCAGCCGTTATGGTTCATCGGTTCTCTTTAGCCTTATAACTCTCTAGTATCGGAATCCACCCTGGCCAAAGCCTCTAGTCTTGCCACCTCCTTAAACAGAGAGAACTGTTCATCGGTACAGCTAACCAGCTTTTAGTTACCGTGTGTCCATCCCGAGCTCTCACACCTTAGGCCGGACTGGTCTGGACCTACCATTAAGTAGCTATTCCACCGATATGCGTTTTGATTTTATTTCTCTGTTAACATCCTAAGCCGAAGCTTGACGCTTGGCTGAGTGTCCTCAACCTACACCTACCACATAAATTTAATGATGACGGGAGATGAACGTACTCTGAAGCCTGGCATAGTTTTAACGGGACGGAAACAGAATCAGCATTAACCCGTCAGCAGGGTGTCATCCCCACTCATGTTGCAGAATATCTCGACCACCAGCCAAGGGTTTTACCAAATCCAAACACTTCAGTCCTGAAATCATAGTCCGAGTCAATATGGCAGGTCAGGTCCGTAAGCAGCTTACATAGGCCGAGAACGCCGTAAGTCATTTAGCGTTACCTTACTTCGTTTCGGAACCAAAACACAATTAAACACATTGCTTTCAAAGAAAACCAGTTCTGACTCTGTATCTGGGTTATTAGAAACACAGAATGTCAATAAATCAATTCACTACCGAACCAAGAAGACAAAAAATCGCAGCAATAAAAGAGCTTCAATGCAAAGTTCGACCAAGTTGTGGATTCCATGGAATGCATTCTCCATGTTTTGGATAGAAAGCTTTAGGTCAGACTCATGCTGAGCCGCAACCACCTTTTTCTATCGACGAAGTACGTACAAACGAGTATATTTTTACTAATCACTTTTCGCTCTTACTTCTAACAGACTTATACATACTGGTATAGCATATTAGCGTTCAGATCACGATATGAAGTCCAATATACTACACGATCTCCAAATGCATGTTCTTCAAACATTAGGCTAACGTACATGTTGCAATAGAGTTTATACTTGTTCAATCAAATTCAGCTGTCTTTCCTTGTTCAGTCAACGTCAATGTCGGTCGTATTCCCAACGCGAGACTAACAAGTAAATATGAAGCAATAAAACAGCGGCAAAACTAAAATATCGCAATAATAAAACAACGTTACGCACACGCAATCGTCTAACTGCACTACCTGCCACATACCTAAACACATGGCGTTGTTTGGGTGTGTGCAGATTTTGCGAAAGTTTTCAGCGATTTACGAAACGATTGAATTGTAATGAATCTGATTTGGCATGCATTGGGGGAAAAAACTTTTACGTTGATATTTGCAAAGTTTTGTGGATGACATGACTGGCTGGCTGGTTGGTTGGTAGGCTGAAGGATAAGCATGTTGGAGTAAAGTTCAGCCACAGACAAGCGCTTGATCTTACCCCCTGGCATTGGCTCCCGATTAACTTGCATCAAACGCCAGCATTTTTTGCATTGTTGTTGTTTTTCTTGTCCCCTGCCCCATTATTATCTTTACAATGCTTCTACTTTTTCCAACATTTTGTCTTATTTCTGTTTTTGTGTTTCATACGGATTTTATATAAATTATGCAGCGGTATTGAACTTTCTTACTTTTAAGTTTTGATCACTCGTGTAAACAAGCTATAATTCTCCAAGTCTACTTTTTCAACCACTTTCTCCTTGTCATTTTTTTTTTTTTTTTTTTTTTTTT
>NW_017534520.1:297962-382333 GCF_001853355.1 Bactrocera latifrons | reverse complement strand
TTTTTTTTTTTTTTTTTTTTTTTTTTTTTTTGCTTATCTTGCGACTTTGCTTTCCAATTTATTTTTATGTTTTACTTTTTTTGGGTGAAAATTATTCTGGGGTAAGTAATAACTTGTGGCATTGAATAGTGAACAATTGGAAAGCCGCATAATTGGGGTCGATTTAAATGGGATCAACCGTGAAATTTGCGGTTGTGAAAACTGAATTGAATTGTTATTACTTGTAACATTCTTGTTAAGCCTTAAACAGATAGCAAATGCTGGTTCGAGAGAAGGTGATGCATGTTTTACAACTCTTAAATAAAATGCGATTTTTTTCATCAAATGAAAGAAGTCGAGTAAAATATTAATTTCAATCAAAARAATTATACATACATACATATATCAATTCTTAAAATATATTTTTAGTTACAGGGTATCGTAAAATTAACAGAAGATTTAAATTAATTAGAACAGTTTTCCTCTCCTTAAACTACTCGAAATAAGTATTCAAGAGCCCTTATTTTCTACCCACATTTTGAGGCTAAAAAGCGATAATTACACCAACACAATTTTAAGCAGATATCGGAATCTAATTTTCTCTAAGTGTTCTAAATCATCACTTTCTTATATTGTGGAAATGGAGTTCTCAAAGGTTGTTAAAAAATATTCGTCCTTGTCATAAAGAAAGATTGGGAAGGAAATCGAGTTCAGCAAATATGTGTTGCTTTACTTACTCTATATCTAGCAATAGAATTTGCTGCTGCGAACCATATTCTCTTTCAGAGTTATCTGCCTATGGTAGTTGAGGTTAGCCTCAGATGGTGAACTTGCTTAAATAAACAGTTTAATTTTAAAAGAAGTAAATTGAGAAAAAATTTAATTATTTACTATTCGGTGCTTGGGCCTCACGTAAGCTAAACAAGCTGGTCAATTAATACTTGAGCTGTTCGATAATACTTCTAGTCCTATGTAACGAGACACTTTTTCAATAGCAACAGATTTTACAAAACTGAAGACTCTCAACCTTCCCGACAGACATCTCTTAGGATATTTACACAAGCAAAAAAAGATCTACCATTTCATCCATAAAAAACAACGAGTTAGTTAGGTTTGTGGTCCGATGATGGCGGTCAAAACGTAACCGCATGAAATTGAATCACGTAATCTCGGCGACATTTGGTTTCAACAAGACGCCGCCATATCCCACATATGGCTTCAATCATAGATTTACTGAGAAAACACTTCGGTGAGTAGATAATTTCACGTTTTGGGCCGGTCGATGGACCACCAAGATGATGTGATATCACGCCATTAGACTTTTTCTCGTGGGTATGTAAAGTCTAAAGTCTAGGCGGACAATCGCACTTTGATTCAGGCATTGGAGCAAAATATCACGTTTGTCATTCGCTAGTTGCGAAATCGTCGAAAATTAGACTTATGAGGTAGACAAAGTATGTTCTTTCGAATGATAATATGATAATTTCCCATTAAATTTAAAGTTTATATGTTTTTTCTTTACGAAAGTACGGTAATCTCGAATTGAATCACCCTTTAAAATGTAAAAACACGGTTGAGCTCTTCACTCTCAACTAGGTTCTTCTGGTCATTCCTGAAACGAGTTTATTCGGTAAGAATGAAACTCGACGCCGATGCCGATCGTAAAAGTTGCTGCTGAGATAGAATCATCTTAAGGGATCGTCTCAGTGTGACCCTACCAAAAATCACTGATTTTCGCGATTTTTTTTTTTTAATCCTGAAATTAAATAATCGGTCTGGTTTTTTAGTTTTTTGTATAAATAATTTTTAAGCGATATAGTTGATGTGATTACTGAAAGAAAATCTGTTGTCAAGATCTTTGATTTCAGTGTTACATTTTAGGACGCAATTAGAAATATTGTAACTTGAAGATAAGATGTTACGTCCCCTGCCATAAGAGATCTGAGAACATTTATCTAGATTCAGAAAAAGCTTCGCTTTTAGACACCAATCATAAAAGGTATCCATATCACATTAAAGTTTGACTACATGTTGTGAGTTTTTGATTATTGCAAAAATTTTTAAGTCATCTGCATATAATAGAAATGGACCCAAAACGCTACCTTGTAGCACTTCCGAAGACGCAATGACTGAATCAGATGACACTCCATCGACACTGACAACGCATCGTCTATTGTGCAGATATGATTTAATCCACTGCAAGAAGACCGAGTGAAACCCTAAAGATGATAACTTTTTAATTAGAATATTGTGTTATACTTTATCAAAGGCTTTAGAGAAATCTTTGTAGACACAATCTACCTGAAATCCAGATATACAATAGTCGCGAAAAACCGCTAAGTTTGACCCAATGGAGCGCCCAGAGACAAACCCAACCCAAACTGGTTGACATTAATTATTGATTTTACTGCAAAAAATAATTTATTTTTAAAAAAACTCAAAAACTTTCGAAATAGTAGAGACCTTTTAGAAGATTTAAAAAAAAGCGCGGCAGCAACGACGTTAATTATCCCTCCAAAATATCTTCAAAACTCTTCCTTTGAGAGTAGAAAAAGTTCTGAGAAAAACGCCTTTAAAGATTCAAGTTCCCCATTCTGTTCCCTTTCTACAAGAAACGCTGTAGGGGTCGTAGTATTACAAATTCAGTGTATGCTATCCGGTAATGCAATAAAAAAAAAACTTGGAGAAATATCTGGAAGAGAAATAATAATACCTTAAACAATTTGTGATGGCCTTAAGGCGCTTTGTCAAGACTTAATATCCAACTAAAGTAGTTTTCTGACTTCACAAACTCGACAACAATGTTTGAAATGTGAAAGATGTATTTTTAAGTAATTAGGTAAGATAGCTGTCTAACGATGCATTTAAGCCTTTAAAAGCCTCATAGTGATACCATTGCCTGCTCCCGTGATTTTGATGAAGTTCACCAATACGAAAAGTTTTATCTGTACAACCTCCAAAACGTCTTCGAAAAGCCTTATTTTCCTGCAGAATATGTTTTATAGTCTTCTCTTCTTCTACCTCCAGACACCTTATACAATAATCATTACACGGTATTCTTAGGCGACTGCAATGTCTGCCAATTGCTCGGTGACCTGTTAGCAGTTATACTGGAGTTCTTATATCATTATTTTTAAATTTTACGAGTGGGCACATGTGACCCATATTTCGTGGCATTGAACAAGTCCGGAATAGATCCGATGAACGTCAGCTATATTTATACCATGATTGTTGATTAAATATTTGCAATTAGACGGAGATGTAATTTTACCTTGACTTTGACATTGAGCAATTTATTTAATAGAGATTTGCTTAAGATTGTTGACAAAGCCAGTTGGATTAGTGGTCTCAGAGGCTAATATCTGTGGACTATATTAGCCTTTAAAACCTCTCGCTGTAGAAATGTTCTATTGCTCTGCGCAGGGCACATCATTGCAAATCCGTTCACTAATTTATTGGATATTGTCAAAATGCTGACTCGTCTCTACAGACGGGCTGCCAAAAAAATTTTCTATACAAAAATTAATATTTCAAGTATAACAGTTAATAAGTATAAGTATACCAGTAAATAACGACAAAAATTTTGGAAGAAACAAAAACGATATTAACTGTACTATAAATGACACGTATGTATGATATATGACATAGTAAAAGTGTGTTGCATGTTAATTGTATGGCAAGCGATAAGTCGATGTCGACATTTCAACAAAACAAACAAAAAGTATAGGAATTAAAAGAGAACTGCAGAACAACGACAACGAAAGTGCCGAAAAGTGCAATGCGGTAGCATTAAGACTTGCTACTTGTGTTATCATTTGAGTGGCAGCAACGTACAAATTTTCCCTCGTTGCATGTGTCAAATACTCGTTTGTGGCAACAAAAAACACCACCTATCTATATGCCAACAAACACGAATCTCGACATGTCAATGCAATGTGGCACGCCCCGGCAGACACGTGAAGTTGCCACATTCTTTTTTGCTCTCTTTCGCAATTTTCCTGGCACCCTCTCCGCCTTTTTATCATTTTCCTGGTTTTTTGTGCTTTTTGCAATTGTTTGTGTGTGTTTCGTGGTAGCAAGTAAGTACTGCTGTTGCACGAATATTATCACAACAAGAGCTTAACTCACACTACATATGCATGCTTATTTACATTTACTTGCAACATTTTTAAGTAGCTTAAAGAAAGCAAATGTAGGCAACCGCATCGCCACTGCCGCCACAAAACCTCGAATTTATTCTGCAGCCAAACTTGACAAAAAAGGTGCGAACCCAAATGCAGATGACAAAACATTGAACGCAGTGACGCAACAACAACAACAGCAGTACAAAAACCTAAGTTGCACGCAGCCGAAGTTGCATATACCCAGCACACTAGTGTGGCAGTTGGGCTACATGCCCCTGCCACGAATTCCACGGTATGGAATTGTCGCGCCTGATGTGGCGCCTCGGCAGCGGCAACAACTGGGAACATGTCACATGTGCCGTTGACTGCCAAGTTTTGCCAAAACTTTTCCAAAAGAGTGAAAGAAGCGAGACAGCAGCGTCAAGTGGCAGGCGGTTGGCGGCAGCAGCTTGCGATTTTTCACGCGGAAACCATAAGTAACCGCCGCTGCAAGGCAAGTGTCTCCCGTCTTCCGTTTTTTAACTGATTTTTTGTTGTTGCAAATTCGAAATTATCAGCGCGCACCACAAACACCTTGACTGCTGCACACGGGTTTCACCTGCTCCACGCCCTGCAGTTATTTCCCAGCTCCAACCTTTTGTGGGCGGTCCGGAACTTCTAAAGCTGTCGCCCGCTGTCACACCACGCTAGCCGGGCAGATTTTAAATTCTTCCGCTTGCAAATAGTGTTAATATTGTAGGTGGCAACGTTGTGCTGATGGTGGTTGGCATTACCAAAGTGTGCTACAGCAGCAGCGGATGCAAATGTAGCATGCCAGATAAGGATGTGACAGCCAAGGAAGGTAGTGGAGAAAGTGATTGGTTCGAGTGCGATATAACGGTCCAAGTTGGCAGAAAATAGCTGAACCGAGATAAATTTGGTGAAAATTTACCACTATGAAATAAGAAAAAGACCTGAAATCTCTTCTGATTACATCCTGAGTATAGTTTTATTGAAAACCAATGCAAATTTCAGTTCAGAACTTCCCAGCTTCCACGAAATATACTTTCTAAAGGACCACGCTGAAACGAACTGAGCTTTAATGGGCTTTGACAGATCGTCTCCAGAGAGCATATCTCAGGAGCTTACAAGTTACAACAGGATGTTTAACTCGAATTTTAGAAGAGAATCATATCTCAAGAACTTGCAAAGCAGGTACAGTTCATATACCAAATGGACACTGATAAAATTCAAACCAAAAATTGGATTGAATTTTTATGACTTTTGATCATACCATCTTGCAACTTTCTTACTTTTCTAAAAAGTTTATTCTCAGAACGACGACGTCTTACATAATCATACACACAGTTTGGCATACCATTTTTCAATCTGACACGGTTTGGCTTTGATTCAGGAGCTCGAAAAGATGTTCGGTTTATAGAGGACGAAGCTCCTAACTCGAAATGATCAAAGACTGTATCTTAGTACATACTTTTCACCCAGTCTCCAGTAAGATTTCCCTCATAAGTAGAAGGCGCATATTCCGTAGCATTCACAGAAAGAACAATTGCAAACTGAAACCGCCAGGCTTTCAAGAGAATTATCAGAACTTTTTAATTAGGAGAACCCATATTATAAAGGCAATGTTTTTATAAAATAGATAGCGATTTCTTTAATTTATTACTATTTAAAAAGAGGTTGTAAGAAAGTCAGAAATGAGAACATAACGCCACAATAGTTACATATGATTAAAGCACGAAGCCGATTCAGCACACTGAACCTTCTCTATGCCAGGTAATATATTCTTAATATTTATCTATACTTATTATAAACATTTTGATAATTTCACTTAATGATATACCATCAAAGAAATCAACTCAAAAACGTTGCAAGAGCAAGTTCAACAGGCGCAGACTATGGCCCAGTTGGAAGTGATTTCAACCTTATACGTATAAACTATAGAGCTAACCTTATAAAACGAACTTTTACAAGACCGCTTCTCGGTTTTGAAAGGGCCTCATTCCAATTCAATATACAACTTCTTCTTCTTTTTCTTATGATCCTCAAACGTACTATACATACCCATCTCAAATCTTATAATTTTTCTTGATGAGCGTACTGTTCTGAGAACATTAATTTTTCTGATTTAAAGAAAACGTCACGTCTTCACTTGACCCTAAGGAGCCAAAACGCTTTTTTCAACAATCTCTTTGCGAAACTTCTCTTGCATATATAACCAAACGGAAAAATTATCATCAGAATAAGCAGAATGAATTACATTTAGTTTTCTGCTTTATTTGTTCGCACCGAAGTGGGAGCTATTTCTCCCAAACTTACCACTATATTCTTGTAAGTTCGTGACACTGTGGATTCATGGCACAATTCTGTAATCAAATTTCTTACTTAACGCTTTATCACAATTTATTAAGTTATCTATTATTTTACATATCTTTGTGTTTGTTTGGCATACTTGCTGCTTTTCTCATTACTACCACGCTTCCTCAACCTCCGCTATTGCACCACACCTTGACGTTTGCCTTTCTGAGCGAGACCAAATTTTTCGCTTCATTTTTCGGCAGCCGTCGCGCTGAAGACACGAGGCAGCAGCAGCTGAATTTACCGGCTCGGAAACGAAGAGAAAAACGACTGTCCTCATAAATTTAATTTACCGTAACATAACTTCAAACAAAGCGACGCGCAACAAAGACGGTGGGAGTAAGACAAAGAACTCAGTCACTACAGCTTCAATGGCAACGGCTACATTAAAAATGCAATCGACGCACAGTGGTTAATTTAGATCGATATGGATAAAGAAATTTGATTTGAAGTTCCACTAAAATGTATAGGAATTCTCCGGTAAAAGACAGAGATAAATGTAAATTGGATTCACAAAATTCGGTGTCTCTGAAAATGAGAGGTCAGCGAATATCGCTTTGTAATTGTACGACCGTTAAAGCTAATCTACGAAAGATCTGAGATTTAGTGACTTGAGTCAAACTCTCCTAACATTCCACCCTCCTTCCAAAATTGTACGGCGTTTAATAGAATAAAATGTGCAATTTGGCTGAACATCGGAAAATCGCCCTTAAAATATGGTTAAAGTGAAATAATGCACACATATTTGGCAGGTTGTCTACATATTGAGATAGATGGATCTTGGTTGTTCTGCGTCAACTCAAAAAAATCATTCACAAGTCGAGTATAGTTCATTTTAGACTTAGTGGAAACTCTAGCAGAACAAACAGTTAAGTCTGGGCCATCAACGTCAAGTTGAAGGGTTCTAATAGTTCTAATAGTGAGGATAAATCTATTAAGCCGGCGCGAGCTCAACGTTGAATCACCTGAGCCTTCGGTTAATTTATCATTAGGGTTTAAGTTAAGGAAGCAAATCCCTGAAAGAATTGAATACCTAAGGAGGCTTTTCGAATGCGTAGAATGTGCTATGAAGTTGCTATGAATACCTTGGCTTATAGTATATAAAGATGGCAGGAAATTGGAGACCAGGCCACGTTATATATCAAATGATGGATGGAATCAATACTATTTCAACCAAGGTATTCATAGCAACTTTACATTCTTTGATAATATCAAAAAATGCAAGGGTTGACGTTCATAATGGTTCCTGGAGTGTGGCAATCTCTCTATAATAATAGCTGTATAATAGAAAATGTCAAAAGTCTGGCCTGAGCTTTCAGTTCGATGAACCCGAACCCGATTTTTATAAATACCATAAAAATTGTGGAGATACTAGACGCTGAGAATAAACCTAAACCTTGTAAGTAAAGACTTAACGAACATTGTGGACTCTGGTAACTTATGATGACACCTAAAGCCTTCTAAGCCAATTAGTGGCTAAAAAGAAACTAAAAAGGCAGCTCAAAGGAAGAATTTTAATTCACAATAACCAACATCCGAAACCACCCACATTGCGACTTTAGCAAATTCACTCCCAACCAACTAACACCAGATAAAACAGCGGCGAGGGAATTGCACATTCTCCCACACACACCCTCTCACACCTAAAGATACACTCTCTCATACATATGTGTATAGTGTGTACGTGTGCTGCTGGTATTGCTTTGGGTAATAGAGCTCGTGCTGGCAGCAAGTGCTGGCGAAGCGGAAACGAAGCGCAGACAAAGTAGGCGAAAAGTTTGCGCCAGTGACAGTGGCATTGCCCATGGCGCGGCGTGTGAAGCCGGTGTGACAACTGTTTGGTGCGCGTATCTCACGCTCTCTCGACGCGCATAATTTCTTTTATTGTGCGCATAATTTCTTGTTAAACTTAAAAGAAAAGTGCCAAGCAGAAGGCTAAAACAATAAAAACCAAAATAAAAGAAGAAGCAAACGAGAGAAGTCACAATAAAAGTACAAGGGTAAGCTGCAAAGCGCAACAGCAACAAGCTAAAAGAGGAAAAACCCAAAACAAAGACAACAGTGAAGAAATGATGCACTCCTGCAGCAAAACCATAGCCAAATGCAACGCTGAAGCAACACTAGATCGTTGTTGTTGTGCTCAAGCAACAAAAACGGAGAAAACAAAAACACCAACAAAAAAACCCAAACGCATAACAGCCAGAGACAAAACAACAAAAAAAACCTTCTGCAAAACAAAAACAACGCACAAAGCTAAAACAATAACAATAATAAACTACAATTTACAATCGCATGCAAAGTGCATTCGGATATTCAGAGACGAGTGAGAAAAGGACTAGTAAACGAGCAACGGTGGGGAGAGTAGGGCAACAAAGATGGCATAGCGCAATGCAAAGGAAAAAGGACGGAAACGTGATTCAACCAGCAGAACATATTCAACGAATGCGCAAGTGGCGCAATGCTGGAGAGAATAATAGCAGCAGCATGTGTACAGTTTGTTATAATATGTTATTTCACACAGAAGGCTAGTTTTGGTTTGTAGCGGTGCGGTTTTAGTTATTTGAAAGCGATGTTAGGTTTAGGGGTATGGACCGTGGTTTCAGTAACTGAATATGAAATTAAGTTAAAAATACATAAAGAAATAAGATTTTGGATGGAGTCATGTGTAGAAGCTCATGAAAATGAGAAAAGTTCTCTGATTGCCATTCAATTGGGAGTGGCCAGACGCAATTATTTTACTATGGCTCAAGCAGCTCACGTCTTCCGGTCTTAGATCAAGTATCCCATGGGTAGACAAAGAACATCCATTTGAGGACAAGTGAAACATCCCCTCAATGAAAAGGAACAAAAAGCCTCAGAAGAGAAATCCCCCTTTTGATGCCGATCATGCAAACGGATTAAGGATAACGATTTAAGGGCATGCACCTGGTACGTCYGGTCCCTTAATTGTTAAGGTGCCGCTGCCCCGCGGGTAAAAATCCTCGCTAGAGGGAAAGCTGACATCACCGCCATCCGCGAAATACGATGGACGAGACAAGGCCTGAGGCGAGTAGGTCTTTATGGCTTTTACTACATTGGCCATATAAAGTGGCGGGAGCTCGGTGTGGGATTCGTGGTGGGAGAGAGACTCCGTCGCCGAGTACTGTCATTCAACTCGGTGGATAAACGTCTATTCACATATCGCTGATTTGCGCCCACGCCCCGACAGAGGAGAAGGACTAAAGATGCCTTCTGCAAGTGTTTGGAGCGCACCTATAAGAGCAGCCCCTACACGATGTCAAAATCTTGCTTGGCGACTTTAACGCCAGGGTGGGCAAGGAAGGTATCTACCAAGGAAGGCACTACGATCGGAAAATTCAGCCTCCACGAGGAAACATCCCCTAATGAGTTGAGGCCGATCGACTTCGGCGGGTCCCGAAATATGGTTAACTGTAGCACTAGATTCCAGCACAAAAAAATACATCAAGCTACCTGGCTGTCTCCGGATCGAAAAGCCACCAACAAGATCGATCATGTTGATAAACGGTAGATACGTCTCCACTGTTAAAGACGTGCCTACGCTCCGAGGTCCTAACATCGACTCGGACCACTATCTTGTTGCAGCCACGATTCACACCCGCCTCTGTGCAGCAAAAAACTCACGTCAACAAACACAAGGAAGATTCGACGTCGAGTTCGCTGCAATCACAACAGACAGCCGAACGATTTTCAACTCGGCTTTCACTTCTGCTCTCTGAGAGCACTCGTCAACAACTCGGTATAAGGGAACTGTGTAAGAAATGCCGTCTTTACGTACAACTGCATCCGAAACCATTAATTTTCGGAAAATTAAAAAGAACAGCTGGCACGACGAGGAGTGCCGTGTCACATCCGAGAGAAAACAGGCTGCCTACCTCGCAACGTTACGATTGACAACAACACGAACGGGATGGCATAGATACCGCGGTTGAAGAGGGAAGCGAGACGCATTTGCAGACAAAAAAAGAATGACGTTGAAATGCGTGAGAACTGAAAAACAAAATTCTACGAAAAAATGCGGCGACCAACAGAAGGTTTTAAGACCGGAGCATATTCTTTTAGAACCCCCAAATAATCTAGTGACTGATGACCAGAACATGGATAAACTGATGGCCAAAAGCATGTCGAACGAGTGTTTTAGCTTCTTGGCCGGTATGGCTGGTTCAAGCCTTTTGAACCGCCTCTACGTCTGCATAACGCTTACCTTTCATGGGCAAATGCATTTTTCACCTATCGTAAGCCCAACTGTTCAGTCAAAATGCGATAAATCGATGTTTTGGAGATGTTCAATTCCATTTCCATGAATATCTACGATGATTTCGGCTGATTTTTGATGAATTTTCGCATAGTTTCGATGGAATTGCCGGTGATCACGGATTGCAAAAAACATGTTCGCCAAAATCGGCTGTTTCGGCTACATACAAATAGAACTATTAGCGCATTTCACACGGTGTCTCATAAAGCCGCTAGCATTAGCCAGATGGCATAATGCCGTCTGATATAATGGCTCGAGAACTGAAGTGAATCTATGACAAAAGCAAAATCATTGGGATACTGCAGGAAAGGAAAGATAGACGCATCAGCTAATCGGAAATGTACAAGCATAAAAATACAGTAAAGCTAGAACCGCGAATAGTGAGCTAATGACGTGATCCAATAGGCTATGATGCGATGTAATTCTTAGCAGCGGTCCCGTAGGGCCTTTTCACAGCTACAGATGACGGAGTTAAATGTTTAGTACAAAGGCGTACTGTTTCACAAGTTCCATATAGTAGGATAAAAACAAATTTACAACTGGCTTATGCTATTTTCCTCAACACGACTGTTGGTGTATCTGCACACATTTCTAATAAATATTTTCACGGCAGCCGTTGTCATTTTTGCTATTCTGCACATGCAACGCTCCCACTGCCGTGTGCTCAGCGCCACACCGCGAAGCAAACCGCTACCAGCACACTATATTGTATATATTTATATATACATACATAAGTACATACATATACAAATGTGAGTGTATGGCTTGCTTCGGTCGCGCCCTTCGATATGTTTTATAAATTTATAACCTCTTGGAAAATTGTGTTGGCGTGGCAGAAGCTCCGGCAAAAAAGAAAATTTCCTGTATTGTATGCTAAGTGAAGAAGTAGTGAATAAGTAGCGGCAACAACAACAAACTTATTGTGTAAAAAAGCATATGCAAATAATGGAAAATTGTAGCTGCACTTCAGCTGCTACAGTTAGACATGTGTTAGAGTTTTTGTTGTTTTCGTTTTTATTTCTTTCTTGCGATGAGCAGGCAAACGCTCACAGAATGCTGGTGGGCGCTTATGTTGACAGCGCTGTGACAGTAGGAGGCTTCATGGTGCGGAAATTTCACATATGCATGAAATCACCTCTGTTGCAGCGGATCGAAGGGGCGGTTTCCATAGCAATAGCAATGTATTATTTTGAATTAAAAGCCAAACATTCCACTATTAAATTAAGTGGAGCTTTCTGTGGATAGTGAAATGTTAGTTTCTTGTGCGCGACTGCATTCAGTGTTGGAAGTTTCGCTTTTGCAACCGCGGCTGTCAAGAGAAAAACTCACACAAGTAAATTTTGAAATAATATCATACGACCAAATAATGCGGAATTGAGTGAGTTAATTGAGATCGAGGCCACAAGCAAATGGAAAAAAGAAAAAGCTTAAACTTATAAAGACTTTAAAATATAAAAAATTAATTAAATATGAATATGAAATTTGCAATCTGCAATCTTTCCAAGCTTCGAGTTCATCCCTGATTATGCAGACCCTTAAATTGCCGAATCAACTGTTGGCCTTCTCTGCTTGCCTTCTGATTCATGTTCACAAAGTATGTGCGAGCGGGATGGAGCTACAGTGACTTTTACAGAATCGGCCGAAGAACAAAATGAAGTTTATGGAGTAGTATTTTGTTGATAATCCGCCATTAACCATAATTTTATGCTTTCAAACCGCAGCAGTATATTTCAAGAAGACGCAGCCTCTTTTAAACGAGCTGAAGATCTACTATTTCGCAATGCTTAATATCACGACTATACCTTCGAGACTTATTTAGTATACACCTTATGGCGTTTTTGTTTTTTAACAAAAATAACGGCATTATGGAAAACGATTAAGCTAATGAGCTGTTTTTAATTTCATAACTTTATGAGGTCATCGAATTTCTGATGTCTACTTAGGTTTACTATTAAGTCATGAGCTTGGCGATCGCTAGTTAACCGCTTCAGGTCCACAGTAAATCTCAATGTATGAATGATTAAATTACTCTTTAGATGGGCTTGACCATACAAAAGGCTTATACATATATAGCCATTATTCTTTTTTTGGGAAAACTAAATACTAAAATCATAAAGACAAAATTTCAACATGGTCCAAATTGTAGACCGTCCAAATCGTAGACACTTAGGTTATCATTTTGCTCATTGTGCTCCCCCGGTGGTAATTACACAGCACCTCAGTGGATTTGGTAAAAAAAACCTGACTATTTTCTCTCTCTTAGCTACCCAATGCCTCTAAAGTACGAGCATTGGAAAACACGGAACATGTTGCGTCTCATCTGGCCGAATGGTTAGCATTGGCGTAGCATCCGCATGCTCTGCATTTTGCCGACTCTACTTTTCTTTTTTTCTAAATCTGGGGATCTTCAGCCTAGGTGCCCTGTGATGACACCTACAATGTTACTAAGAACCAGTTTGATTAGAAGCATGTTACGAATTTTATAGTCCACCTTCAACTCTACCCCAAAGCAACTTTGCGGTATGCCCTGTTTTGCTTGTGTTCAAAGACCTGATGTGTTCCTTTAGGGTCCACTACTTCAAACAACCCATGAAGAACCTAAATGGGCTGAAGAAGCTTAGAGGCGGGACAGCTCGTCTGCATTTTCATTTCCTTTTATTCGTATTAGGCCGGGTGTCTAGATGATTTTAACCGGGTTACCTACTGAGGGTCGAGCTGTTGCCGGCTTGTATAAATTAACGCAGTGAGACTTAGTATTGTCGCCACAGACAGCATTAATTGCCGCTTGGCTATCCACTAGAAGGTTTCTTAACGTTGTTGGTTAGAGCAGAAGCCCACTTGGCACCTTATGTTATGACCACAATTGCGGCTTGAAACACTGCATTGTGGATTACTACAGCAAACCCGCCCCAGTTATTATTTCACCTTTTGACCAGTAAGTGTTTATTTCGTTACTAAAACTGTCGATTAAAGAACTAGTGGTCCATTTATCTCTATTGGTTAAGTGAAAGGTGAATCTCCCTTTCATTAACAACGTCGAGTATGATAACATGCCGGTGGTGACACCAAATCTTAATCCAGTGGCAAACATTATCTCTCTATACTATCTATGAAAAATTGCCAAAATTTCATGACTGAAAATTTGTATAATCAATTTTTAAATTTCATATAAATTCATACATACACACCAAAAAATAACAATTTATGATACCAAGCAATTGAAAATCTCAACAGATTCATTCAAATTGTGACAGCTGAGCTCAGTGATGAGTTGACAAAAGAGTAACAACACTTTCACATGAGATAAATGGAAATCATTTCACAACAATATAAGGAAGAGAGTGAGGGAGATAAAGAGAAGGAAATGAATTGTGAGCAACATGCTACAGGGTGGTAGGCAAAAGATAACAGTACATATACGAGGAGTAAATATTCATAAACATGTAAGGTATTTCACTCCCACCACTCGAACAGTCAGACAACTGACCATTGACGGAAATTTTGAGCCGGTTGAGTCGTATTGCTGCTCATCGCTCCCACTGCTCCGCAGGATTACGTGATGACAATTGAAAATATGCAAAAACACTTGCATCCTGTCGCACAACACACATTCACAAATATCGCAAAACGTATTCACATTGAAACAGCGCGGCAAGTAAGAATTGTAGCCTACACTCAGGCGCTTCCACAACACTACGCAATGAAAATGAAGTCATAATCACGTTTCAATTATGGCACATAAAATCCGACCACCAACACATACGCACAGTCACACCGCAGTGGCACGGTGGACAAAAAGGTATTACAGCAACAACAACGAGCTAGCAAACGTTGCTATAGGTGTATGCACATTTGGCAAACTGCGTATTGTCCAGCAAACTGGCCATGAAATGCAACATAAGTACGGAAAAAACTGCAAATTACAACAACAACATAGGCCATGTTGTTGATTACGCCGCGCGCCATATGTTACTCATACGCCGTGGACGTCAGCAACAACAGCTCAATCAAGCGAGCATGGGGACCAACGGGTTTCCCGCTCTGTCTTTCCGGCTGACGGTATCCGAAGTGGCGCAATTTTGCTGATAAAACCTTGACTGCAATTATGGGTGGAGATGACGAAGCGGCGATTTTCCTGCCACACGAAGGTGGCCACGAGTATGAGCCTATGTATATCAGTGTGTTTCTAAAATCGTGACATGCTTCTGCCAATGCTGCAGTGCTGTAGATGTGTGAGTGTGTTGTTCTGCTCGGAGCAGCAAATTTGCGGAGCAAGGTGAACTTGTTTGGTCGCCCTGCAGCTATTAAAGTTAATCATAAGCACTGTGCAAAAAATCAACACCAATACTTTGGCTTTAAATTTTGTCTCTAATGGCAAATAATAAAATTAAATGAAAACAAGAACAAACGTTAACTTTACAGAAAAAAATGTTTTCATTCAATAACTTTATTCTGATAGTTCAGTTTTTATGGAAACTATATATATTAGTGGCCTTACAGAAAACTACCCCACCAATCGTTCCTCCTAGCTTCAACCCACAAGTGCAAAAGTTCACTGCGCCTCTTCTTCAGCGACACTTCTCAATCTACATATCTCTTGTCGGTATGAGAGCAGAAAAAAAGCCGCACGAGTTGCCTCTGCGACGCAGTGATCCTAAAATCACAACAGAAAAGAGAATACAAATCATCGAATATGTTTGGAAATAGACATAAAACTCAATCACAAATATGCACTTTTAGATTTAAAAATGTCTTTCCGGACAAGTATATACGATACATTAGTTGATAAAAGGAAGAAATTCCATATACGAATAATGGGGCTAAAATTCCACAGCCGCCAATTTGTTAAAATTTTCTTGTTAAAGGTAACGTAGAAACAGCTCGACACTTTTTCCACAATTGCCAAACTTTCGCTGGACTAAAACTGAAACATCTTGATAGCTATACCATTGAAAGACTCGACAAATTTGTTTAAATAGATACTAGCCAATCTCAATAGTACTATGATAAGCGCTTCAACGATACATAACGACCTTTGGATCTATATATACCTGGTAGGTTGTGGTGTCTCAAAAAACTGATAACTCAGTTGACCAGTAAGGATCTTTCTCTTGGGACTGAACAAGTTAGAATTTCTTGAAGTACTCTTACATAAGACACTCAGCTCTTATTTAACAAATTTTATGAAAACAAATTTTTTACAGAAATTTCATAAATAATTTTATAAATCGATTTATTTTCCAATTACAAAAAATCTATTTCAACCCGGCAACAGAGTGAGTGATTACTCACGAAAAGTGTCAACAAGTCGTAGAAAAATTCTTCAACTACAGAAAAGGCTTTTTATTCATGGTAGTAATACAAATTAGCGTTGCATGCAACGAGTTGTATGACCGAAYAATAATAATAAAAAGTAAGTTAATTAGTTGGAAATTTACACACACATACCCGCAACTGACTTCATTTTTAGTTCAACAATCCAGATTTAGAGAGCATCACTCACCTTCGCAGCCGCTGAAGTGCTCATTCATTTTCATATTTAGACATAAACCCATTTCATCATAAGTTGTTGTGGTTGTGCAACTTTTTACGAATTAACTTTTAGCAGCAACAGACAACGAAACAGTTCTCTTCTAAGCTCGCTAACAGTGAAGTGCCTTTGTGTGTGGCAAGTTAACGGTAAACTGTGAGCCAAAGGCGCAAAACAATTACTCGGACTATCAAAAATTATTATTAAATTATTTCCTTGCATTATTTTCCCCGTTCTTAAAGTAAAATATCAGAAAATAACTTTTTTTTCTTGTGAAAAATAATCCGAGCCCTAGTTTATACGAAAAACTTGCACCTCAAACTCTCTTGTATATTGCGACAAACTATTTTTGAGTTTTCATTTTATTTTTGATATTTTGTAATTCTTAATTTTTCCACTTCATTTAACCCATTTTGAATTTACTCTTCCTCCTCACAGTGAAAACACGAGTTTCGCCCTCTGCTGTTATCCTTTCAATGGATTTTAATTCAGTTCACTCATCTTTAGTTCTTTTTGATTCTATTTCCATGGTAGTCATTCGTTTTGTGGTAATGCAAGTTTTTTCCATTACGTTGTGTGCGAGAGTGTCAGATATGGAATTACACAGTAAAAAATAAATTGTAATATGAAAGGGCAGGGAAATACTACAGATCACATTAGATACATATAAGCTGTCATTATAAAAATCTAATTACTTTTTAATGAATGTGCTTTTATAAAAATTTCATTTTTGATTAAAACATCTATATAAATAAAAATGAATCGCCAAAAGGTATGTACGCTCATAACTTTCATACGACTGAACCAAATTTAATAATTCTTTCTTTAATGCGGCGGTTTAGGTTCAAGGATGGTTTTTACGGCAAGAAAATAGTTTCCGGGAAACCCATAAAAACAGCCCTCGCTAAGAGAACGGCTTCCCCAATCTTGATGAAGTTTTCAGAGGTTATTTGTTGTGGATCGGGGAAGGTTTAAAAATATAAATATATTATACTTTTCATGGGGAAGAGTCGGAAAATTGGATACGCAAATTGATCAATTGCAGATTGAAATTTGTTACGAAGCCACGAAAAGGTCCCCTAATATCGGTCGGCGTTTTTTTTGCGAGCAAAGTATGGCAGCCCAAGACGAAGCAAGGCTAGAAGCACTCCCAGGATGCGATGACATACATACATACGTGCGGAATTATGGATCGCGGTCAATCAACAATCGATCGTCACGATGTCATAGCACAACTTTCAAACAACAGTTACCACGTTTGATGGTGTTGGTGGATTCTAGATGTACTCTGTTGAGTGGCAAAAGATTCTTCTTTGGATGGCGGTTACACCAGATCAAATTGATGAAATCATTTCTGCTGAAATTCCTGATGCAGAAAAAGATCCAGTATTATTCGAAGCGGTGAAAACCAATATGATTCATGGACATTTCGAACATTACAATCTCTTTTCGGTTTGTATGGCTGACAATAAATGCATGAAACACTATCCACGTGCTTTTCTTTCGAAACACTAACTAGAAATGATGGATATCCACTCTATTGCCATAGCTCACCAGACGACAATGGGAGAATATTCAGCATTTAATTTAGAAGAATGAATATCGAAGTTGACAACTCACTTTAAAAACTCATATTAATGTTGAGTATTGCAGTTTGGTGTAATCGATAAAATACGTTTCTAAGTACGTCACTAAAGGAAGTAACATGGCGGTTATTGGTTTTGAATGAGATGAGATCAGCAAGTATCAAATGGTGATACGTGAACTGCAATAAAGCGCTTTGTAGAATTTTTACTTTTGCAATTCATGAACGTTTTCCGACCGTTGTGCGTCTCGCAGTTAATTTGGAGAATGACCAAAGAGTATATTTCAACTCATAGAATACAGTACAGCCAATGAAAACACCGCCAGCAACAAAATTAACATTTACGAGTTTTTTCTAAACTTTCGCCAATGATCTGTTTGCGAGAACATTGCTCTATTCGGAAATATCTTGATATACATGGAATGCATCGTCGAAGAAATAGTTACACAGAAAGGAAGGCAAACCAGTACATTGATATCCAGGTGTGTTCTCAACTAATTCCTTAAGACGAATTTATACAATCTACCCGTAAAATTCTACCTTGGATTAATGTTCGCGGTTCAACTTCATTTGAGTCATTGCGAACTGTGAATGGTACGCTGGGTGCAAGTTTTGGAGAAGTAAGCCAGCGAACAAAAATTCCGGTTGATACTTACGGTGGTTTGATATGAATTCCATTCATCGTTTATCAATTCACGAAAGATGAACTCATCACGAACGTTTATCCGAACATTGGCCAAATTATCGTAGCCTTAAATGCACGCGCAATTTAGCTGCCTAAAATAGCGATGTTTTCGACTTAAACTGGAAGATTCAAAGTCAAATTCCGGGAGACTTGCGCTCATACAAATTGATCGATCGTCTTGACAATAAAGACGACGCCGTGAATTATCCAGTGGAATTTCTAAATTCTTTGTAGAGGCTTAGTATGCCACCGCATCATTTGCGTCTTAAAATTGGATCTGTCGTTATTATGTTTCGCAATATTCATGCACCGAAACTGTGTAATGGAATCCGACTGATTGTGGCGCACCTATCGAATGTGGTACAAGTGGACATAATGCTTGATTCTACGAATTCCTTTGAGTTCCAATGATTTGCCATTTCAGTTCAAACGTATTCCGCTTCCAGTGAAAATTGCATTTGAGGTGACGATCAACAGGACACAATTTGGTTTGCCAAGTTTGGAAGTGCTATGTTTTTCGCACGGTCAGATATATGTACGTGGCGTGCTCACGCGTTTGAAAACCATCTTTTCTGTAAACCGAAACAGAAAACAAAAATGGTGGTCTATCAAGCAACGTTACATTAAAAAAAAAGAAATGATAAATTCAGTTTTCTTTTCATTTCAAAACACATAATTTCACGCAGGACATCGGCTGCGGGGTCAGCTAGTTTCAAATAAAATTTTTGAAATATTCAAATACAATTTACAGATAATGAAACAAATAAATGTAGGCTAGACTACTTGCAACCATTTTGAGTAAAAGTTTAATTTAGAATTCAATTTTTCTTCCAAATACCAATATGTTTTTTTAAATTCATTCATATTTTGGCTAATCTTGACAAATTATCATTTCTAGTACACATATTTTTGATATAAATAAATTTATATATGTTATGATATGGTAGCCTCTGTATAAAAAGTTCCAATCATTTTAAGGTTTTTAAGATTAAATTTAAAACTTCACATTTTTAAAATAATATTTAATACAAATATTTAAAATTTTACGAAATAAATAAAGTGGCAACTCCAATACTAATTTCGTAAATGTTTTTTTTTTGGGTTGTTTAATTGTTATGAGTGTCATTTATAATTATATATAATTATTATAAGCCTGCCACATCACAAATTAACTAATTAAAATTACTTTTAATTAGCTAATATATGTATTATATATATAAATTGCAACACTAAAAGTTAAACTTTCAAGATACATTGTATTTTGCTAGAAAAAAAACCTTGAACAAATGGCTAGACTATATTGGAAAATATTCTGAAAACGATTGTTCAAAATACATATATTAAATTAAAGATTTTTTTTTTGCAAAAAATATTTTGAAATGTGGCCAGACTAATTGTTTAGATTATATTATTAACAGGACAGACGGCTTTTTATGCAAATGTTTAATTTATTATTTATTATTAATGTGAAAAGAAGCACTGTAACACTGAAAAAATATTTCTGAAATAGCTGATGGATTTCTCAAATGAAATTATGTTAAAAAACGTCTAGAGACTGCAATGATTTCTTATATCATATTATTAGTGAATCAATTTTTTCCAAAAAGGAGTTTGGAAACGTGGTAAGGTGGTACACAAACCTTAATATCAATATTTATTTAATTAAGTTATTAGTGAAATAATATTTAAAATTCCCAAAAAACAAAAAAATAATAAAAGGATTTTAATATTATTATGGCAGCACTGAAAAAAAATGTTCCGAAAATATTTGCTGAAGATGGTGTTCGCTCTAAACTATGCAATATTAATATTTTAATAATTTATTAGTCGCATAAGAAATATCTATGAAAAATTAGTTGTGGTCATAATACAAGTATTGTAAGCTCTCGACTGCTTTATATGAAGTCGTATTTTCCTAAATCGATTGCGAATTAAAGAACAGTTCATTAAGTGAATGAAAAAAAATATTGAATATATTAATAAAAACTGCAACCACAATTAAAAAGTGAGGTTATTTTGAATACTAAAAATGGAGGCGCTTATAAAAATCCATGTGTATTCTTAAAATTTAATATTTTTATGGTGGGCCCTTTGCTCACTTTCAGCAACTCTTTTCGAATCTACCCAATAATTTCTCCAACTGCAAAATTGTTGTTCGTTTTCTGTTATCTGCTTTTTGTTTTTGTTTTTGCTTTTATTAATTTTTGTGCACTACCCTTTTAAGTGAATCTTCTTTGAAATGTATTCCCGTTTTTGATTTCTGTTCATTTTCACCTCATCACTAAGCTGCTGGAAATTGCTGTTAGCTCGGTCAACCAACCATTTACAGACCCGCAAGCAAGCAGCTGCCACTTTGGCTGCAGCACCGAAAGCTTAAATACACTTACTACATGTAGTTGCCCCTTCCGGCACACCGGTAGGTGCGCCTTCGCCCGACACGACTGTCCGCCAGTCCTAGACCCCGTCACTTCATCAAAATCATTTAACTGTTGTATCTCACTTTGGTACATATCTCGCTCTTCAATCATTTTTACTCAACTCAACTCAAATGTGTATGAAATAATACCGTTGTTGTTGCTGTTGTAAGACATGTCTGTGTATATATGTCTATGTGTGTGTGTGGTAGATAGTGTCTTTTTTCTTGCATTTATCACGTTTTATGTTTCTGTTGTTGTTACCTTTGTTGTTATTGCATTTTGTTATCAACGCTGTTGCTGCCGTTGTGCTGCAAGCAAATATTGTTCGCTTGGCCCCGTTAGCACTGCAGGCAGTTGCGGTCTGTTGGTCTGTAACTATTTGAGGCTACACGAGATTGAAAAGGACTGCACGAGTGCTCATGTATGCGTGTGTGTATGTGCGTCGTTGGCTGTTGTGCCGATTGCTTTGTCGGTCGGCTAGTCGGTTAGCGGCTTTCACTGCCTCACACTCGGCATGGTTTTGTTTCGAGATCGTCACAAAGTGTACCTTAAATATATATGTATTTATGTAGTGTGTTTGTCGTTGTATTTCCTATTATTTCCTATTTGAGCGCTTCAAGCTTCATTTACTTCTGTTGGCATTTGCATTAGTTTTGACGCTGTACAACTACTCCATTTCGTAGATTGATTCGCTTTGGGAATTACATTTCATGCGATTCGGCTTTGACACGCACACATACATACTCACATTTATGATACTACTACTTACACATACGCACACCTTTTCATTTCCTCGCACACAATGAGTCCAACTTAATGTGCAGGTCCGAACGCACGCAACTAAATAACGGTTCTATTCTATATAAATATATAATATTAAATGTGTGTGTGTGTGTATGTACGTTTGTATCTACCTTGCATTTAATACTACTTTTATTACACTTGTCTCGATTTTCTGCTCTTTCTGTTACACCTTTTTATGCGTGAACCATTTTCCACCTTTATATGTATGTATATATGCATAAATATGTCTGTAAATACATATTTACTATGGTTTTTGAATTACTTCAGGTTTCCCTTAATTAAGCATCGGTGTGCGATTTTCGAAATCACCG
Source organism: Bactrocera latifrons (assembly GCF_001853355.1). Classification (NCBI taxonomy): domain Eukaryota; kingdom Metazoa; phylum Arthropoda; class Insecta; order Diptera; family Tephritidae; genus Bactrocera; species Bactrocera latifrons. The sequence continues at coordinate 360,270 of NW_017534520.1, read as the reverse complement.
TAATTCGTTCTCAACTCTGTGCTYGACATTTCATAGCCTTGTCCATATGTCCCTCGATTTGACAGTGTTTTTAAGCGACGATGCGTTTGTCGTTATCATTGCTTTCATTATTGTTGTGCAATTCAAGGTCTTTTAGTTGATTACTCGCAGCTTGATTTCCATTTACATAGTCAGAATTGCTGTCGATTTTTAGGTTATTGCCAAGTGTATTTTCGAAATGAGGGAAATAATGTCAAATTTACTGTAATTTGATAAAACTAGGGCATAAAATGAATAACTCATGCTTATAAAAACTTCGCTTTTCTGTTGACCTATGCCTTCAGTGAAAGAGCTTGACAAGCTGGGCCACAATGATAATGCCCGATTCTACAAAGATGCGGTGGTTAGCAGAAGGTTTCAAGACCAGAGTGTACTCTTGTACATACTGAAATTATGGAGGGAACATAATACCAGGAGATGGTGAACGAAATTCCCCAATCGATGAGTATCAGCTTCTTTGCAAAATATGGTCGGACATAAGCATGCCCGCAACTGGAATTTAAGTGTGCTCTGTCTAATCCACAAAAAGAGAGACCCTACAATCTGCGCCAACTATCGCATATAAGATTCTATCGAGCATAGTGTGTGAAAAATGAAAGAACACCGTCAACAAACTGATTGGACCTTATCAGTGTGACTCCAGGCCTGGAACATCAATAACTGACCTGATATTCACCATGCACCAAATTTTGAAAAAGATCCTTAACAAAAGGATAGACACACACCACCTCTTCGTTGATTACAAAGCTGGTTTTGACAGCACGAAAATGAGCTACTTTTAAGCCAATATGTCTGAATTTGTCACCGCAAAACGAATATGGCTGCATAAACTGGCGTTGAGCAAGCTACTTCAGGATCGAAAAGGACCTCTCCGAGCCGTTCGAAATTAAACGAGTTTCAGGCAATACGACCCTTCTGTATATCTAGAGCTAAATACAGAAGGTTCAGTCTTCTATGAGAATGTACAGCTGCTAGCGTAAGCAGATGAGATTAATGTCATTGGCATTGGTCTTAGATAAGTTTATCTATCTTGGAACCAGCATTAACAAAACAACAACGTCGTCCACGACGAGTTTTCGAGAGAAAAGTTCTGCGGAAGATTTACTGTCCTTACGCATTGGCAGCACCGAATACCGCAGTCGATGGAAAGATGAGCTATTTGACGAAATTGAGATAGTTCAGTGCAATAAGAGACAGCGGCTACGCTGGCTAGGTCATGTCGTTCGAATAAATGAAAACACTCCAGCTCTGAGAGTATTGGACGTAGTACCCGCCGGGTGAAGCAGAGAAAGAAGAAGACCTCCACTCCTTTGAAAATACCAGGTGAAGAAGGGTCTGGCTGCACTTGGAATCTCTAAATGGCAGCGAAAAGATGGAACGACTGGCGCGCTGATATAAAGTCGCCTATAACCGCGCAAGTAGTGTCCCTTCAATGAATTTGTCTCACAAAGATGACAACTACAAAATTTTTTTTAGGTTTTTCAAACGGACTTAAAAAAAACTTACACTGAAAGTGAACTTTTATACTCATCTATATATTAAAAATTGTATGACAAAAGAACATTTAGGTACAACTCTGTTGCAAATTTACTCAGTCAATTTCTATGCACATTACTGCTTTCTCTGAACCGTTAAATGCACCACTTTATAATTTAATTTTTTATTCAAAAATATAGTTTCATCTAAAATTTTCTCACATTTAAAGTTCCTCGTAAAAACAAATGATACTAATAAAGCTCACATGTCTCAATCTTGTTATTGAGATTTTTTTTTTCTTTGTATCCACTTAACTTAAAAATCTTATCTTAAACAAATAAAAAACTCCATTCAATCACACATTATAAACATATCCTTTAATACTCCCCATTAGTCGCTAAATTCTAAGATATTCTAAAATACTTAGAAAGTTTTTCTTTGTACCTAATAGCTATACTTTCGTAATCCAAATTCACTAAAATTCAGACCTCAATATTGCTTTTCCATCCAGACAGAAATGGTATAGGGCTGAGATGAACAAAGATATTGCGATAAATATCAAAAAAGAGAAGTAAAAACTGGATAGTCGAGTGAAATTAATGCTTTTCAGCGAATCGCCTTTCGAATACACTGCAGTTTCTTCCAAGCGAATATACCATCAGTTAAAAGAAAACTTCAATTTTGAATATGAGGGTGCTTACAACGAGAGATATATGTACATATATCTTGATTTATTTATAAGTAACTGTGGAGCAGATGAACCAGCAACAAAATACACCACTCAAAAGAGTAAAGAGATTTTATTTCCGGTATTTTTACAGTGGGCCTAGTTGCGTCTTTAGACATACACTCTATCCCTCTACACCCTACACGAAATCTGCAAAGAGCTTAGCTCGAAGATATTTCTTAAGGGGGGAGCCTGGTTCAGAGGCTTCAAAACATCGATTTTGTGAGGATTTTTTTGGGAAGGAAAGAAATAATAGATTAGAGCAAAATTTCTAGGCTTTATAGTTATATATTTAACCATCATTCGCAAATTTTTTGGATACGATATCTTTGATATCTTTCCCGCCTTGGGAAGCAATTGCCCGATGCATCTAGCATGTGCATTTGTCGGACGGCGGGCAGGTGGCATTTCGGAATTTCTATCGGAAAAAAAAATTCAAAGAGATTCGTATTTCCTAATACTTTATCTTCTATTTAAACTAAAAAAATTCCAAACCAAAGTGTAAAATTTTAGAAATTATTTAAAATTAACTTGCCAATTAACTTGCCACTTATTAGTTTTAACTAGAAGAAAACTTAATTCCAAAGATAATAAACTTTGCCCCAAATCCATGCGACATTTAGTTTTTTTCTATCCTTCCCGCCAATTAAGAAAAATCGTAAAAATGAAAAACCGAGAAATCGCTCGTCAAAGTTTTCGCTTTCTGTCCAATCGCTCATATATCTGCTAAACGCTCGGTCACTATTTTCCTTGTAGCTGCGAAACTATTTCAAATTCTCATCTAAAACTTTAAGAACATATTCTTAGATTAATTTTAAAGAGATTTAAGCAAAAAAAATAAAATCAATTGTTTGAAGCTTTTAAATCAGGCTTCCCCTTAAAGTAGGAAATATGGGCCGACAACTCTTAATTTTTGCACCACGATAATGCACCAAGGCATATTGCATTGATTCTTCATGAGTTTTTTACCAAATTTTCACTACCGTATTTACCTCATTTAATTCCGTGTGACTTCTGGCTTTTCAGCAAACTCAAACGACTACTCTGGGGAAACTGTTTTGGGTGAATTGGAAACTTTAATCCCTATGCACTTGAATGCGCAAATTCTTATGGAATTTGACTTTAACAACTTTTTCGAGGATTGCAAAAAACTTTGGTACAAGTGTATTGGGACCAACGGGGATTATTTAAGATATTTAAAGCTATGAACAAAGTCTTTCTTTATTTTTCGTCCGTAGAAGTTATGTCGAGGCATGTGGCGATACACAATCGGTCCAAGATACAATCAAAGTACTTGGCTGAGAGCTGAACCCCACCCGCTGTATTCACCAGACTTGGCACCTTCCAATTACTATTTGCTATCATCGATAGGCAGAAGTCGACATTTGGGCGTCTGATTATTGGTTTGCTTCAAAATACGAAAATTTCTATTGGCATGGTCTCCAGAAATTGCCAGAAAGGTGGTCAAAATGTGTAAAAAGCAATGATCAATACTTTGAGTATATTTTTTTTACTTTCCAATTTCAAATTGAAATTTCATTCTCACGATACAATTTTGAAACAGACTTGCTAGCAAGAGAGAAAATCAGACAGAAGCCAAAAGTTCGAGGGAGACCAATATTATTGACGAAGGGAGCGAACAGGAAAAAAAATTTATACATTAGCAGCCAAATTATTTCCTCCACCGATGGCATTCAGTTTGACTATTACTTTTCAATCGAGCAATCATGAACGAACTTAATGGCTGTTTAAGCAAACTGTTATCTGTTTGACATGGTTGAACGCTTTACCAGCGTATTGAGTTGAAGATTATGCATCGCAAATCGAAATCAAAGTGACCAGCGAATTATGCAGCACAAAAGATAAATACATTGAGGCAGCTCGTTATCTGCGTGCAAAATGAAGCGGTGATGTGTGTCGACCGATGGCAGACCATTTATTGCGACGACATATAAGGCAGAGTCCAACCATTTAAAATCAGGACTGAATGAATTCTGTATCAATCTTATAGGAACTTACCAGATTTGAAAAGATTAAATTTAATGGCCTTTATAAATACTTACTATCAATTAACTTAAATTTCAGGCATCCTGACCATTGCAACGTCCACAAGCGAAGGTGGCCCCCCTTAAGATAGCAATAGATCTACTGCTACGGAGCGCCGCCTCCTCCAAAGTGGTAAGTATACAGTTATAGTAGGTCGGCGAATCCTAAGGTCGCTAACTCAAGACTAATGAAGCGATATCCAGGCTTCTTATCTCTGCAATCAAGTTACTTCAAGATTAAACGGGGTTGAGTGCCACATCGGAATTGTAGGAAACTGCATGGCTGATAAGCTCGCCAGGTTGCGTCTTTTAGTTTCACAACGGCATAACGGGAGTGCTGATTGTACGCTCGAGACTGATGAAGTGATGCCTAGACCATCAAATAAAAAGTAACGTAGTAGTAGAGCTAATATCGACTCGGATAGTGAAGCAGTGATGCTTATGCTCGCTGACCGTATGCTTAAGACTAAAGAAAAAATGTATAGACTTGTTATCTCTGAGTAGTCATAGAGTTACTTAAAGATTAGACTGGTTTGGGTGCCATGTCGGAATTAAAGAAAACTGGAAAGCTGATAAGCTCGCTAAGTCTCATAAGTTGTAGATTGGCACAGGGTAGGAGCTGCTTCGGCTTCTTGCAGTTCACTACTGAATGTTTCAACATAAGACGAGTTCGACAAGTGCTGGGCAGGTACTAACAACTGTGCAATCGCAAAGTCCTTCTGACGCAAAACAAATATTGAGATATATTTAAGTGAGCTCTTCGATCTAAGCAAAATTCACCCAACTAAGCAAAAGCACCTACGTAGATTTGTGATAGGTACAAGCGCTTCTTCAAGGAGTTTTGTTTTGGTTTCATAAAGGATTATTTGAATCTTGGGTATCAAACATCTAACTTTACCTAGATCAATATCTTGTAAAGTTCTCAAACAACACAGTATTTTTCAAGGTATGATCATGACAATTTTGCCGTTCATTTAACAAGACCCAAATTGTGAACCCTTTATATCCTTCTGTCCCAACCCAGCCTCCAACGCTTACAGCAGCGCTCTTTGAAAGCGACGCTGCAGGTGTAACTGATGACAATTTTCTTTGTCACACACACAAATGCAAATATGCAAATTCATGCGTGTAGAGGCGCATAAGGCGCAATCTGCATAGTCATTGCGGCATCTTAAAGTAATGTTTTGCATGTGACAATAAACACAAACACACCTACATACATACACATGTGCACCAGTACTACTCCGCCATTCAAAGCACAAGCGCGCACCGATGTGGCTTTTTGATTTATGTGCAACTGGGCGGCAATAATGAATTATTTATGTCGATTGCAGGCACTCAAAGGAGCAACTAAACAACAACAACAAATCATCCTCATACAACAACAAATCAACTGGGCATTGTAAGATAAAGATGCAGGCATCTCAACAAACAAATACAACTATTGCGAACAACTACAAAAGCGAGCAGTAGATAGAAGAGGTTAATAGCGGTTGCAGCAAAGCAGCAACTTTGTGCGCAAATAAGGAAGTTTCGAGGAGAAAATATCCTCTAAGCAGCTCAAAGGCTGCAACAAAAACACGGGGAAGAACAGCAAAACCCCGAGAAGGCCCAAGTAACAAGCTTAGCAGAGTGCAATGATGCTGGAGACATACAAAAAGAACGCAGGCTGACAGTTCGACGGCGACGACAAAGTATCTATCCATGGAAAAGTATTTGCCACAACAATTGAAAGTGGCAAAAAGTTTGTCAGCAAGCATTGCTGTTGTTGCTGTAGTTGTTATTGTGGTCATATTGCCACCACGGATGCCATCACTTCATGTAATATGACTGCAATGACTGCACCTACTAACACTGCTGCCGCCCCTGCTATCGCCTTCTCTGCTGCGACCCCCTCTCTCGCTGTTGCCAGAAGTATCACTGATGCCTAGTTTGGCTAACAACTTTGGCAATACACTTGCAGCAACTTTAAGAAAGCTAATGCGGCCATTGTGGATTCGTTGAAAATGCAAGAGCTTTGCAAAAACCATTTAAGCCACAATGCAGTCAACAGAACAAGGTTAATAAGCGAACAAGCTATTGACTCTGTCGTGTCGGTTAGTAGGGGGAAAGGGCAATAATAATAATAAGGAAAAAAAGTTAAGGTAGACTGTTTTAAGTGCAAAAATTCAAAATTATAAATTTGCAGTTATATAACGGCACTGACCGTATAGTGATTTCAATCTCTAAAATTAACGACTCAGTACCAGTCTTCTATACCAAACAGTTCTTATATTACACAGCGAAACATACTTCAGCAAATATTTTTATGGGATAGAAACCAAGTACCCTGAAACAGTAGACAATAATTCCAAAATATGTTTTAACTAAACCAATTTGCAATTCCATTAATATATATAATTCTCAAAACAAGAAATACCTTAACTACGGTTACACCGAAGCTTGAATACCCATCAAAAACAAAAAAGTTTCCATATAAGAGCTTGAGAGCTTTTATATGCCATAGTATTCCGATCTGAAAAATTGACTCAAATATTGTACCGTTGATTTAGAGAAGAAGCTTTGCCAAATTTCGTGAAAATATATTATCAAATGAAAAAGTTTTCCTTACAAAAACTTAATTCTGATCATTCAGTTTATATGACTACTATATACAAACAGCGTAAAGAAAGAACGATTGGCGCGCTGTTGTAAAATCGACTGTAACCGCGTAAGTGGTGTCAACGCCAATGAAGAAAAAGATATGGTGGACGATTGTTACGAGCATAAAATGGCAAAAGCGTACGAAAAATTCCAACTGGAGAACGATTATTTTGATAATAAAATTTAATAATTTGTAAACGTTGTTCTTGTCTTTCTATGATTATTACAAATTAGGACATGTTAAAATAGTCGAAACGATACTTATCATATCATCCCTATAGAAAAGCCCAGTACTTTATGGGATCTCTAAAAAATTGGCCGCCTGTGGGTACAATTATGTCTACATGCATGTTAACGGTGATTTAAAAAACCAAAATAGGAGTAACCGAGAAAGAAGGATATATAAAGTCTTTACGAGAACTTTGGGCTATCTTTTATTGAACAATGCCCAATCTCTACCCAGGATATTTTTCAAATTCTCTGGTTGCTAAATGAAATATATTAAACCGAGCAGCATAATTCAAATCCACAATAATATATACATATATTTCATCCAATCATTTCTTGTATTGATTCACCTCTAAAAGTTTCACTCTTTTTTCATTTGCAATTAATTGTAGATAAGATTCATAACTGACTTACATAACACATCTTTATTTTGAAAAGTTTTGATTTGAAATCAAATTTGGTAGAGAAGTATTCAAAATTTCTTTAAGGTAGATTTAACGTTTACCGTTGGAAAGAGCATTGATTCTAAAGTAGCAGGTATTTGGAGGCTCATGAGTGAGAACCAGAGAACTGCAACGAGTTTGATTAAGTTAGTTCAACCACTCGTGCTGAAAATACAATGAAATCAACTTAACTGATCATACACATCAGTGTTGATCTCGTCAAGTACCGACCAACGTTAACTGATTTGATGCAACACGAACATAATATTCTACGCCAATCATGATCGAGTAAAGTATATATCCGACTACGATTCAAGTCAAATCATATCAGCTTAGTTCGTTGCGACGATTGCTTCAATCAGTAGTACCAATTGTAGTAATGATTTCAATCGGGTAAAAATTTATGAACTTTGAGAACGAGCACATGTTGGAATACTTCGATATGTACATACATAAGTACACATGTACGTTTGTTACTGACAAATACACATTAGTCAAACTGACATAATCAGCCAGAGTAACAAAAATGTATTACATTGCAATTCTCTGAGTGTACCATATATGAAGAATGTGGATAATCGACATTTGGTTTCAACAAGACGGCGCCACTTCCCACACATCACATCAATCAATGGATTTATTGAGAGAACATACGGTGAAACGAATCCAACGCTTGGCACTGGTCGACGATCCGCTCTTGTACAAGACCCTTTTGACCTAGAGAAGAACGTAGAAAAGCCACTGAACTACGTATCTTTAGCAAATTTTATTTTGCCGCTGTCCTTAGGAATTCTTACTCGACATTGTCTCATAGACATTCTTGCAGTAAAGCTAAAAATCTTGTTGGGCGAAAGTTGTATAAAGGAGTGAGGCGGAAATATGTAGCCACGTTTTCCCCCGTTGACCAGGAGTCATAGGGTACCACACTGCACCGTCGTTCTGAGTTGTCAAAGTGAGATCCCTGTTAGGATCGACCTCTTAACCTAACCTGACCTAACCTAGCGAATCACAGCAATAACAAAATAGATCAAATTTTCTTCTTTTTTACAATTTTACATTTTTATATTTTAATTTAAATATGTTGGACGCCCCTGCAAACCATGCTATAGTGAGAATGACACACAGGAAAAAAGAAGTTAACAAAATTTAATGAAATTAAAAAATAACTTTTTGAATTGAATCTGCATGAGATGAACTTTTGTTTTCATTAGTTATAACAAAATTCTTTGATATGAAGATGAAATAGCAAGAACCGAAAGTGAAAATTACTCAAACCACATTTGATGCTTATTGTGGAGTTGGTCACATCTTCACATCTCCCCCGCTCTGTCTTTCTGCGTTTCTCGTTTTATATATTCTCCCTTATCTCTCAGTAATAAACATTTTGTATTCAAACCCACGGAAGTTTACACCCGAAATTCGACCGCATTCAGCTGACATTGAAAAGTTTCACACTCCACATAGCCCACTGAATCCTTGCCCCTGCTCAACGTCCTTATCAAAAACACTTTGACGACTTCTTCGCAGTTAAGTAAAATATGTACATCTTGAAACTATTAAATGCATATGCTGGTAAGTGGCAATATCTCTATACATACATATGTACCGGTCTATGCATTCATAAACGGCAGTTTAACCTCACACCTCCGAAACATAACGGCAGTCCGCCTGACAAAGCTCAATGCCGCATAGTCCGACAGCAGAGAGGTTAATTTGAATGCTAAACAGCTTGGAAGAAGTTTATCAAGTGCAGCTGTTTGTTGGTTGGCCGCTCGACCGGCCGAATGGTCTATCTGTCTGGCCGTCTGGCTACGTGGCCGTCTAGTTGTTTGGTCGGCTTGGACTGCTTCTGAGATGAGTAGCAATTAAGTGAAGCATAACTAACTTTTACTTCTTCTACAACTTCACAAAGAAGAAGAAGAATCAGTAACAGAAGACGATGAAGAGGCAACAACAGCTGTTCTGTGTTAAATGTTGCAAAATTATTACCGAAGGCATACGACGGGCAGCAAGTTAGACATTCAAGCAGATTTATTGTATTTATTTACGCAGTTGAAATGAATTTGGCGTACTAGCCAGGTACAGCAAAGTTCAAAAGTCAATGTATGTTCGCATGTTATTAAAATTTTATCAATGCAATTGATGTGAATTTGGTGAACTGAATATGGCAACTTTTTAGACAGCGAAGAGATTTTCGTTGACCAATATCAGATTTTGCAAAAGTTATAAATTAAAAGCATAAATGAGAAATTAATTTCGAAATTAAGATTAGATGAGAACTAATTAAAAAGAAGGAAAAGCTTCAAAGACAAAAATTGGTGAAAAAATTGACTTACTAACCCATTATTTAATATAGAATACTCTTATTTTTCGGGGAGGGTTGAGAAAAATCATTGTGTTGTCAAGGCAATGATATGCGCCAAAATGTATCCATCCACGATCGCATCGTTGTGTATACGACTTTGCTCATTTTTTATATAGATACTTCTTAAAAGAACTGTAGACCGATAACATCTGTGTAGTATAAAAACCACCTCAACATGATTTTTCTTGAACCACTCTTTTATGTTACTAATTTCTTAGCCGTCCATCTACCAGATGTCCCTTCTCGTAACGAGTTTGCCTCGTGCCAAAGTGTCATTTTTTTTCTCTTTTGTAGTTATCAGACTTGTTCCTTGTTCCTTCAGCGTCCATAATTTCTATCGTTCTGATACTAGTAAATCGATGACCATGCGATACACTTTTTCCAGGGCTTTTTGTCGTTTCCTCAATAAGTGGGACTATAACTCTGCTCCGTAGACCAAGACATTTTGTGTTGTCGCCATTAAAAGCTACCGTTTTTCCTGTATCGATCTTCCGATGTTGGCCATCAGCCTGTTATGTTGGAAAACTAGTTTAGAGGCCTCTTCCGCAGCGTGTTGGATTTTAAATTTAGACCTTTTGTGTAGTTAGAGTCTCTGTTGTTGTCGTCATGTCTGATTTGTTGTCGGATCATGCTTCTTTGTTAGCTTTGTGGCAAGTTTAAGACCTCACGCGCCAAGACACATTTTTGCTTTGATCAACACTTTGTTTAACTACCTGCGGGCATCTTAAGTATCTCTCGCAAAGATTATCACGGCGATGTTTTTCGTAACCAATGAGGTAAGTATCGGCTGGGTTTTCGAGGCTTAATATGCCGTCATAACTGCCGTTCCAAAAGGCTGAGCCGATAATTAATCCCTGCGCAACTTCGGACGTGTGCTTTAAGAATCTTGGTCCCGCAGAGATTTCAGTTTTCCAAATAGCTCCAAACATTACGCCGAGATGTGTGGGTATTTTAAAATATTCTTCTAACACCTCCATCATGTTCTTCTATTGGACATTGTTGTAGGCGTTCCATATGTCCAGGTGGTGAGTAAAACAACTCGTCTGAGTTTTTTGCATTCTATATGCACTTCTTCTACACTCCTCATGGCATTCTTAATTACCCCCAATGCTGATCTGCCATGCCTGAAACCCTATTGTCTGGGGATAAGTAATTGCTTCTTCTTTCGAGAACTTTATCAAATGTGTGAAGTGTGCAGAGCGGCCGGTATGCTGGTGCGCTCTCGGGATTTCCCTTTCTTTTCCAAATTTTTGGGAATCAGCCGGCTTTGACATAGGAGTTGAAAATGTATATCATAATATCAAGCCGTTTACAGCTTTACCTTACCATTTCATTTTATTTAAAAAAAATTATTTATTTATTTTTACTTTATTTTATTTTTATTTTTTCTTTAATTAATTGTAATTTAATTTAATTTTTTAAATCAAATAAATAAAATTAAATATTAAAATAAATGAAATTTAATTTTGCGTTTGAGGGGTGTAAAATTGCTTGAGCATCATCAGTGCTGCCGTCACAGCAGCGGTATGTACCACTTGCAGGTCTCTAAAAACCCCCCTCTATTTCATGTCTTTATTACGCTAAAATTAAAATCAATTCTGGTTAATGAAACTCCTCGGCAAAGCCTCGAATTAAGACGTGTGATAATATAATCGAGTTGATAAGAATTTAAAAGTTTTCCTCAGCACTTCCGTAACATGCTTTCCATTTAATCTATTATTTATTAGAAGCAATTCATGCCCAGAGCCAAAGAGCATTTGAAATATATCTACAAACACCTTCCCTTAGTATGTGTGAATGAGTTTTTAATAGTTGGAAAATAGTTTAGACCTAAATACGAAAACACATCATACATACATAAATGCACATTACGATATACACATAAATATATACATAAACACACCCACATTGATGCATGCATATTCATTTCGTAAAATTGTTCATTTAAAGAGTTTGAAAACTTTTCTTAACATATTTTCCGGCGCCATTAAGTGGCTCTATACTGATATATGTATGTACATATATTTCTATGTCACAGCTAAATTTTGCTTACACTACCACATACAAAGGTTATTGTACTTGCTGTCTCTGCTTTAGAAGTGCTGTTATCGTCGTTTTTCATTTTTCTTTTTTCACTTTACTTTCTATAATATATTCTCGAATACGGCTTAGTTGTAGTTACTATTTTTGTTATTGTTGTTGTTTTTTGATTTCTATTTAGCACAACTATGTTGTAAAGTTAAATTTGTTATTGTTCCTACTTGGTTACGTCTATTTATTTCTGAAACAATTTCTAAAGTATTTTGCTAAATATATTTGAATATTTTTTTTCTGCTCGCTTGTAAAGTTACCCAAAATTTTAGGTTATGTTTGTGACTGCTGCCACTACTATATACTTATATGATATATTGCGAACTCCTTCTATGTAAATTTTCTGGAAGAAGTATTTTCTGCAGAAGGCTTAAAGCTTAGGTATTATTTTCCGGTATTGAGAATAATTAAAATAAATTATTGTAAATATTTTTAAATACATGGGCATTGCCCAAATTAAGCCTGAGAGCCGTAAATTATTATGCTTCGTTATGAAATTCAACTGATATAAAACATTGTAAAAACACAAAATGTCAAGGAGCAAAGCTTCGTAGTTCCTTAAAATTTTTTTTAAAGCATTTTGACACCGTTCAGTACTGAAAATAAGATATATATATAAAGATATTTCGATGAAGTATGTATGTCTATGGAATTTTGTTTTTACCATCTATAAATAAGTTCACCTTTGTAGGTCATTAAGGTTCATCGTTGGAAATAACACGTCTTTAAAAAGGTCCGCTGCATATGAGTCCTTCTTTATATGATGTAGAATAAAACAAGAAAGTGTTAGAACTTTCGATAAGACAGCTCTTAGAGCTTTAAAATTATCTTCAGGAAGTTTAATATTGGTTATTGTCTATAGCAAATGTCCAATTTGCGAAGAAATTTTTCAATCGATCTATATTTTCTTTGTGTATTATTGTTTGAAAAAAATTTAAGCTTCAAGCTAAAAGTTCTCAGCTAGGGGGATCTGTTGCGAACTTACTCATTTGTGGCAACTTCCATATAAAAATGAAAATAGAAAGTAATAAATTTCAAAACTATCCTCACTACTAATTTTTATTTATTTAAAAATATCAAATTTCTCTTAAAAATCTGAAAAAATTAATTTTCTTCCGACATTCTCTTCTTTCATATGTATATCCTGCGATCTTAATATTACTAAATAATGTTTTGATCATTGCTAATCAATTTTGAATTTCCAGCCACAAGCAATCAATAAACGCCTTGCCAAACACATGCATTGCCTACATGTAAGCGCATCCGTATTATAGACTAACTATCATAATTAAATTACAACCATTCAATTTTCATACGAATTATTCATATTTTATGTATTTTATCCCAGAAAAGGAGAGACACAGACACTTAGATATTTACATAAGACAATCAAGTTATGTCTATACATAGTTGGCAGTGTGTTTCTGCACATAAGTCATGTGTAAAAATCAGCTTAACTAATGGCTAACCATAATAAAGTGAAGAGTAGTAATCTTAACAAAATTTGCAATTAATATTATTGGGCACATTTTGGGCAAATTAATCAAAAATTACTATAGGTATGCAAATAATTGTGAGTATATACAGTATTTGTATGTATTAAAAGTAGAAAAAAGCAGCAAAGAGTTTATAGAAACAGTTTGAGACGGAAATATGGATGTGGTGTAACTGATCTACTACAGAACGATTCAGATATGTATACTAACCCACCACATTACTAGTATTTATTATACTTGCGTTCGTTTAGGGTACACACCAAACATCTTCATACCGAAACCGGGAAAGAAAAACTACTGCTTGCCAAAATCTTTCAGGCCAATCAGTCTAACATACCTCCTACCGAAAAGTATGAAGAAGATCTGTGGCGATCTCATCGAACGACAAATTCCACAAACCCCACATATGGGATAGTTGGGACAATCGAAAGTTCCTTAGATGATTTTGTGACACTCCGCAAGGAGTCATCCTATCGCCCTTACTTTGGATCGCCTTGAGCAATGAATTACTACTTCTCCTTGTCAGGGAGCTTGGTAACATTGCAGGAGTCATGACATACTCAATATCTCCCAGAAAAAAATGTTAAAGTTAGGACTTTTTAGGACTCCACACTGATCAAACCTCTTATACCACTTCACCGTTGAGTTGCAGTTGCGACTCTTCCTATACAAAGCCGATATATACTAGATGAATATATAAAAAATTATATACCTATAAACTTACATAGCATACGCTTACGAGTATGGGTGACATTCATTTGCAATGCGCCTTTTGTTTACAGTAGTCTATTGAAAACCGCATATATATGGCATTCGGTATTAGCCCGATCTGCCTCAAAATCGCCGCACACCTTTTTTAGCACTCACATCCGCTCCGGTCTCCACTACTTAAGTACATACGCCCAACTGTGCAGTTCTTTTCATTTACGCTACTATAAACTAGCGCACATTCAGGCGTTTTGTGTGAGTGTGTGCGTCTAAAATTAATGCATAGCCAATGACCTGACTCTGCATGCGGTCCTTTTGATTGCTGCCCCATTTTAGCTGAACATTGCTCATGCAAAAGTATGTGTGTGTGTGTTGTTTGTGTGACTGCCAGCAGTGCGTATACTTAATATTAATTAATTTTCGCTATTCAGTGAATGCAGTGACGCTCAGGTAAGTGCAATTTTGCTAGTCATTCAATTTTGAAACGCTTTACTAATTGATTTGATTGAAATTGATACATATGCCAAACCAAATATACATATATACATATACATATTTATGTATACAAGCATGCTTATGAAACTTTAAACGCTTTTGCTCGATATAAATAATTGCGCTTATGAAGCGATTTAATCACGTTAATCGAACAATTTGGCCATAGTACGTAATAAATGTGTATGTATGTCTATATTTACATTTATTTACCAAAGCTTTCCAACCACAACATTGGCTTTGCAGTGAGAAGCATATCGGCCTCTTTGTTACTTACAGCTTTCATTTTGATCTAATTTACAAATAAATCTATAAATATTCCTTTTGTGTTAGGGAGAAAATCTGTTCTTAAAATTTTATCGGCACGAAGGTGAGCAAACACCATTAAAATTATTTAACAACTCATTAGCATACCCCAGAGATCACTTTTGGGATTTTTCACACTTTGGCTTCTTCTGCTCCTTCAGCAGTTCTTAACCTTCGTATTGACGATATACGTCCATATCTATGGACAAAGCAGTCTAAAGTTGTAAATAACACTGACCAGTGCCCTGATCTTATAAATTAAACATATCTCATAATTGCTGTAAAGATTATACAAAGATCAAGAAGCTCAACTTTATGGAATCTGCCCAGAAAAGGATACGGTGACTTAATACGCACTGGTATTTCGAATCTACTTCCGTCTATAATTTTGTAAGCCTTAGCAATATTGACTATTTTTACTTAAAAACTAATATTCTCTATCTTATCACGTCTCAAGCCGAAGATATACCTATATACACATATTTTTATGAAAAGTTAATAAGCAATTTTTGCTAATAATCTTTGTGTGTCTGAATGAGACAGTGGCAAACTTGGCAAACTTCTTTGCTCAATAAAATAAAATTAAAAATTCACCTTTCAATTTGATATACTAACCTCAGATATTGCTCACAGGCTTGAAGTTCAATGACCCCGAACTGAAGTTTTTGTAAGTTTTTTTATCCTCCGCTATTAGAGGATACCAAACCCTTGGCACCAAATACATGAAGCAATGGTAAATTTGCATAAGAATTATATTAAACTATATAGACGAATATAGTATATCTATGAGAAACATAATTTACAGGCGATCTGATCTTGGAAAAAGGAAAGAATGGGCGTGGCTGAATTCTTAGGGTTTAGGAATGGTTTAGCTCGATTTCGGGCGAAAGTACGATGCCTACAGAAAAAATTTATATAAAATTTGTATAAGGTGATCCATTTGAAGGTTCCCACTTTTTTAAAGTAAAACAAACAGACTTCAAATTTAATGGCGAATGTTTATTATCACTAGAAAGAACATTCCTTGGCGTTTACTTTTTGAAGATTATCTCTTTCAAATGTTGTCCGTGGATAAGTCTCAGATAGTCCATCCTTTGAGTTCAATTTTCGATGACTCATTCGATCATTTCGTATGGTAACTGGCGAATGACACGTGTGATGTTTGGCCTGAATCGAAGCGGAAGTGTCCATGTAGACTTTAGACTTTACATATACCCACAGAAAAAAGTCTAACGGTCTTAAAGAGCCCATAGAGCGAAGCGATGTGTTTTGGGAATACATTCTTTAGATAACGAGGGCTCTTAAGGCCAAACTAACGGAAACTTATTCAAGAGAAGCGAACATACATTGCCAATACATTTCGGAGGAAAAAAGTTACTTTATATGCTCGGAGGTCACTGACTTCTTTCATAATCATCAGAAATAAATTATGCCTCTCACTAACTTATATGTAGCTGCCACGTCTTCACCTTGCAAATTCTTACAACAAACACTTCGGAGTAGCGAACTAAAGCATTAAAGGACATCTCGCATACAACACATCCCTTTGCGCCTGGCCTCACACGCACACTCCCTCACACCTATGAGTTGACTTTAAAAACCACTCACATTTGTGTAGATTATTTAAATTGATATAATTTGCTTTATGCTTTTGGGATTTCGGGAATTGAATTTGCACGCAAATGCAACGAATATTGAATTCGAATTGAATTTTAATGCGCGTCAAAACGCACACTCATACAAACACGTACATATAGATATATGCTGGCGTATAAGTGCATTTGTTATAAATAAATTTGTAAATAAAATTGAAATGCAATGCAGCTTACTTTTAGTGCTGGCCATCACAAACCCTTTGCCCTTCCTCCGTCCACCCGTCTTCCATTTGTCTACGTTTTCTACACACTTTCTGCCCTCAAAATGCAGTCACATTACTTTCCCTTAACCACTTTGTACCTTCGATTATGAATTTGAGTGCATTTTGCAATTTCACTTATGAATAATATTTGTTGTGCAAACACACACGCATTAACATCTGCACGCACACGTCTGCGGTGCTGGCATGTTGCAAATTCCTATTGCCTAACACTAGGCGCAAGCGAGTATGTAGGTGTGACTGTGTGTGCCTGCGTGCGCGCTTGTTATTGTTTGTGTGCTTCTGCATGAAAGAGAATTTTAAATGTTTTTAATGTGATTAAATGGGGATTTGCCGTTATTGCAATAGCCGTACGCAACATGCAATTGTTGCAAATGGAACGGCGATTGCGGTTGCACAAGTGTGGTTGCCGCAAAATTGCTCGGGTCACTTTTGTTGTTGTGTAAGTGAGATTTTGAATGGTTGAGAATATATATTTTCGACATTATCCTAATTTACTTATTTGATGAAGCATGGAATAGACGGCCTGAAAATCAAAATCGTCAACAGATGGATGCGACATTTTAAAGTCCCCGAAGCACTCCGTATGCGACCTTGAACTCCACTCTTTTGAGGACTGGAAAATTATATCCAGATTTCTGAACTCTAAAACGTTTTTCCTGATAACCTGCAATTCTGTTAGAGTCAATATATCTCAAGGTTTGATTTACCCTCTTTTCGTATGTCAACTTAAATCAATTTGTTCTCCAGTTGGTATCACCATTACTGAAAATACCAAAAATTAAATTGAAAGTTTTCACGGATTTTTCCATAGGAGTCAGTCGCCTGTGAACATGCTTCTTTACAGTACCTCTTCCAAGACTACCAGAAATCCTCAATAGAAGTGGATGGTTCAAGAGAGACACCCTTTATGGGTAGACTAGTTCCTCTTTTCCTCTTCTTCCACTTTCTTTTCTTCTCCTACCTCGCAACGTTACTAGCGACTACAACACTTGCGGGATGAGATAGATACCGAGAGTTGAAGAGGGAAGCGAAGCGCATTTGCGGACAGAAAAAGAGAGAGGCCGAAATGCGTGAGTATGAAGAACTTGCCAAGTTATTTGAAGCATTATCTAGACTCATTTTTTCTGGCATCGAGTTACTTTATGAGTAGGCTGGCTTGATAGCCTGGCCACAGCGGAATACTAGTGAACTAGAATACTAGAATGGATGGGATGCTGGTTTCCTGCAGTTAGTGACTGGATGACTCGGCCTCAGACAAGCTAGACAAATACTCTTACTTATAACAACCGTAAGAGATCTGGTGAGCTACCCGCGCAAACCAAAATTCACCTTTCAATAGTTCAGGACCCATTGGGTCGCTATCCGAACGGGATTTATGCAGAAAGATAGAAAACTTTGCTGGATACCAGGGGCATAATCTTCTCGAAAATTTTCGGGATAAATTCATCTCAACTAATAATATAATATTTCGCATCTCATACCATGAGACATTCAGTAAAATAGCGGAAATAGGCAAAGAGCACCTACAGAAATTTGTTTCATCTTCAAGGCGAATTGTCGACTGTTAAGATCCACCCAGAGGATATTATAACTGACTTTCATAAAGGACTGTATATAGCGTTCTAAGTGTGACCTCTCGCCATTTTTTGTATCCAACCATCTTGATACTTGAAAACAACAACAGAAATTTATAAACCTACTCAGCAAGCTTAATTTTTTCACTATAGTGTGACTTGAAATTTCTCCCATCAATGCACTATGTTGCACACAAATTTATGCAGCATTGCCGCACATGTGACATGTGGCATATAACAGCAATTTGTGGATGCATAGGTTGAGCCATGAAATCACATACAAAATTCCACAAAATACACAGGCATTTTGCATAAATATGTATGTATGTATATGTGTCATGCCACATCCGCTTGTGGCATGATTTTACCATAAATGTTATTGTGACTGAAACAAAAATCACAACAAAAACAACGAAAAATGTTGATATTAGTTACTGAAAACATATTCTATGCTCTATTGTATGGATTCTACAATTGTAGTTGTTGTTGACTACCGCTCCCCCCCCGACTCCTGAGCGGTGCGACCAAGCGCTTGTTAGGTCAGGAATGGCATACGTATGCATGCATGGACTAACTGTAGTTACGAAGTACTACATATGAGTGCAATCTAATTTGTGTGGTTACAATTGTTCCTGTTGTGCTTGTTGTTATTGTTGTGATTTCAGTTGCAATCACTAATACCAGAATTTAAAGTCGATTTGGTCGTCGCTTGTTGTTTATTGTTGTTGCTTTAGTTCATTTGATATCCATATATAATATGTTTTGTAATAACTGTCTTATACAAGAGTGTATATGTGTGTGTGTGTGCAAATGCTATGTCCGATTTTGTACGTCACACCGACAGCTATGTCCAATGCAAATCGATTGCGTTGGCAATTGCTGCAACAACCATATTTGCAACTTGCAACACGGCATTGATATCTGTGCACTCACATGTAAGTGGAAAAATTGTAAATTCTTTCAATTCAAATACGTATTTTGTTCGAGTAGCTGCCCGCATACATACATATTTGCTAGATAGCTAAGCGTGCGTGTGGAGTTGACAATCGAAGTTTGCAGTAAGGTTTGTGGCGTTGTTTTTGCTATTGTGTACTCAACAAAAAATGTTGTTAGAATTCGAAATCTTGTAATTTCTACATAAAAATTAATGAAATTATATGTGATTGTTATAATAATAAAGGTTGAAATTTAATTAATTAATTCAGATATATGCTGTAATTGTCCGATATCGGCGGTTCCAAAGAATGAGCAACATCTGGGAAAGAAACCAGCAAGAGAGGGAAAGAGAGAACTTTAAGATTAATAACTAAAAATCTGAGGGACTCGGCTTCTCACAATGATCGTTAATAAAGAGTGATACAGGTATAGGTACTTTTTCAATACCCTTTTCTTGACAGAGTACACGTGAGACGTGTCAAGGAATCGTGTTACTTTTGATCAGTATTGCTTGGCATTTTATCGTAAAAAGACTTATGCCTGAACCGTTGAAGACCGCGAAGAGTCAATTCGGCACCATTCGTAGCGTACAGAATACAGCTTATGCAAGAACGGAAACCGCTCGATTTTTCCAATCGACTCGAAAAGCAAGATAAAAAGATTCAAAAGCTGTCAAAAAAGCAACCGTTTGGAGAGATTTCTTCAAAAATTATGCCGCTGAGAACGTAATCGTCAATTGGTATTGTGCCACGAAAACCCATTATTTGATGCGTGAAGTTGAAGTTCGTGATCTCGGCAACAACTCGGTATATGGGAACGGCATTTCAAACTCCTTACGTACAGCTGCAACCGAAACCGTTGGTTTTCGGAAAGTGCAAAAGAACAGCTGATACGACGAGGACAACACGTGCGGGATGGGATAGATATCGAGAGTTAAAGAGGGAAGCGATTTTTCAGACAGAAAAAGAAAGGGGCCGAAATGCGTGAGTACGAAGAGCTTGATAAGCTGGCCGACAGGGGTAATGCTCGAAAATTCTACAAAAAAAATCCGGAGCATACTCTTGTAGAACCCCCGAAGGTGATCTAGTCACCGATGCCCAGAGCATACTTAAATTATAGAGGGAACACTTATCCAGCCTTCTAAATGGCAGTGAACGCACAACGCCAGGAGAAGGCGAACCAGATTCGAGGGAGAAAATAATTCGAGCTGCAGAACTAAATAGAGAAGGTACCATCTTCTATAAAAGTGTACAGCTGCTGGCGTATGCCGATGATATTTATACGTCTGAATATCATCGGCCTCAACACCCGCGCCGTTAGTTCTGCTTTCTTCAGACTGGACAAGGAAGCAAAGCAGATGGTCTAGCAGTGAACGAGAGCAAGACGAAATATCTCCTGTCATCAAACAAACAGTCGTCGCACTCGCGACTTGGCTCTCACATCACTGTTGACAGTCATAACTTTGAACTCGTAGATAATTTCGTCTATCTTGGAACCAGCGTAAACACCACAAACAATGTCAGCCTAGAAATCCAACAGGATAACTCTTGCCAACAAGTTCTACTACGGACTGAGTAGGCAATTGAGAAGCAAAGTCCTCTCTCGACGAACCAAAACCAAACTCAATATGTCACTCAAAATTCCCGTCCTGCTAAATGGTGCAGAGGCTTGGACAATGACAACAACTGATGAGTCGACGTTGCGAGTTTTCGAGAGAAAAGTTCTGCGAAAGATTTATGGTCTTTTACGCGTTGGCCACGGCGGATATCGCATTCGATGACGATGAGCTGTATAAGATATATGACGACATTGACATAATTCAGTGAATTAAAAGWCAGCGGCTACGCTGACTAGGTCATGTTGTCCGAATGGACGAAAACACTCCAGCTCTGAAAGTATTTGACGCTGTACCCGCCGGGGGAAGCACAGGAAGAGGAAGACCTCCACTCCGTTGGAAGGACCAAGTGGAGAAGGACCTGACTTCACTTGGAATATCTAATTGGCGCCACGTAGCGAAAAGGAGAAACGACATGCCGCGCTGTTGTTAACTCGGCTATAATCGCTTAAACGGTGTCTACGCCAATTAAGAAGAAGAAGATCTCGGCGACATTTGGTTTCAATAAGACGGCACTACTTCCCACGCGTAGCATCAATCAATGAATTTATTGAGAGAATGTAGATTTTTTTGTGGGGATATGTAAAGTCTAAAGTCTATGCAGACAGTCCCGTTTCGATTCAAGCCTTGGAGCAAAACATCACACGTGTCATTCGCCAGTTATTAGTCGAAATGCGTGCACGAGTCATCGAAAATTTGGTTCAACGAATGGACCGTCTGAGTCGTAGTCGCGGCCAGCATTTGAAAGATACAATGTTCAAAAAAGTCAATGCTAAAAGAATTTATTTTGAATGATAATAAACATTCCCCATTAAATGGGGAACCTCGAAATAGATCCTAAACTGGTTGGATAGACAAGTGGATAGCACTTTGGCAATCGCATCGACTTATCGTTTCCTGAAACGTGCTTCTGTCCTGGAACCCAGTTTACTAAAAACTATTAAATAGTAAGGCTTTTTAATTTAAACTTGGCGCGAAAACCCATTTGTCAAAATATATATTTTTAAATGGTTTGACTGACAGTGCTATCTGTGCCAAATCAAAATAATCATTAGAGTTTGGTATGGGCTTGTATTTTTCATGGACATAAATTGCATTCAACGAAATTGTTCAACAAAGAAGTTCCTTTAATTTTTGTGTGCTGGTTATCGGTGATAACTCTATTTCGCGAGCAAATGTTTTTTATTAGTGCAAATTACTAAAAGAGCATTGAGAATCTCTCGTTGGAATATCAATTATTTGGGCATAAGAAAAGTAAAAACACGGATTATATTGACAAATTTCATCGATTTTCGAGGTGTAGTGCACTTCGAATTCATTCCGACCGGCCAAACTGTCAACAAGGAATACTATTTAACTGTTATGCGTCGTTTGCTCGAAGCTATTCGTAAAAAAAGGCCGGAATTATAAGCAGACAACTTTTGGTTTTTGAACCAGCAGAATGATCCGTCGCATACTGCATTATTTCTTCGTGAGTTTTTCGTCCAATTTTCAGCCAATATTGTGCAAAACCACCAGATTCGCCTCATTTAACTCCTTCTGACTATTCTGGCAATTCAGAAAACTTAAACCACCGCTCACAGGAGCCCATTTGGAGCCAATTAAATGTACTAAACATGAATTGCTACATGCATTCGGGAAATTAACTTACACAACTCTTTGAAGGATTGGAAAAAAACGTCGACACCAGTGAACTATCGACATACGACGAAATATAGTATACATGCAGTCACTTTCCGGCAGCCACTACATCGATTATTTCTCTGCTTCTAACGACATTTTCTGATGCAATTTTATGATGAGTGACATTATTGCTTTAATTTCAGCTTGGCTTTTCACGTATACATATATTGATTTTCTTTTTGTCGTTTACCTCGACATTAGCTATGTCAGCAGCTTTCCCGAACGGAAAGACTTCTGCTTTGAAGAAAATGCAATACTCCGACAATTTGAAGGATCGCAATACAATTGTAAATATTTCTCGAGATTGCGGCTTTGCCACCAAACTATCACTACAAAATCAGGCGACGAGGCTAACCTGATCGACTTGGTTTGATTGTAAAGTTGACATGGACTGAATTCACAAATAATAGTAAGTAAACGAAACATGTTACATCAAATTTAGCAGCCAACAAGTAGTCATAGGGATGTTGTTTGCTTTTTCGAAGTGTGTGTTACACTCCTAAGTCTAGCAGGGTTGATGAAGTAAGTAAGATACTCTATAGCTTCACTGTTCCCACTTACTCGTACTGCCATGTGCCTCAGCTGCTACTAGCTTAATGTTTACTAACTAATTTCAGGAATGTTCCACAACACACACATACTTGCGAATCACAGCAAAACCATTTTATAGTAATAACAAAAGTACTGGACACTACCACTAAATGCCACCAAACTATCACCACAAAATGACCGAAATTTTGATTAATATTATTTTGCATTTTATTTATGTTTATTTTACAAAAAGAACTTCGCAAACCCACATATAAATATAAACATATATAAGTAGTTACATATTTGTTACTGTTGTTATTTTTATGATTTTCCATTTGTTAATATTCCAGAAACGAATCAAACCAACAGCGGAAACTAACAAAAAAAATTATTTTCATTTACAAAGGAATTTATTTTCATTCATTTCCTCCACATAGCGGTAACTAGCGTTTGTGTGTGCGTATAAGTGTATGTATGTTTGTGTGAGTTGGCGCTCGCCAGCTGAGTAATTTAATTACCGTTTTAATCTGGGCAACTTCCGTTGCATCCGTTAGCAAGTTGCAGATAGCAGAATGGCAAAACAAAAATTCAAAACGCATTAAAAACAAAAACAAACGCAAATAAATAAAAATGAAAATATTTTTAAGCGAGTGTAAGAAGAGTGAGTAACAGCAAGTAACAAAAAATACGTCTTAACTTACGAGACACACCATTAAGTGAACCTGCGTGACTGCCAACTGCCCAAAAATTGCTTTTTCAGCTTCACTCGTAAGAAAAAGAAGATAATGAAATCACAATAGATAAAGCTAGTGATATAAAACTAGTATATAAAAATTTAATTTGTTATACGGCCGCTGCGGATTGTTTAAGGGCATTACTGGAGACCCTAATAAGGTAAGAACCCAAAAAAAGTAATGAGGCCTTAAGTTGGACACTTGAATCCATATTAATCCATATCCAATAGAAAATTGTATAACTTATCCGAATCACACAACCTATATAGAATCTTAAGTGAGACGAACGCTGGTCAGATCTATTCACTGATGTCACAGTAACCTCAACCAAGGAAGGTTTTATTTACTTATTTATAAATGTGAAAAAAAAAATAATACAATTATTTTTTACACGAAAAAAGGAGCACTGCCTGCCAGGACCTTCGGCTCGCTGTGGATCTAAGGCTAGGTGACTAAAATTAAGTTCTATTGTCCACGCTTTATATATTTAAAATCTATATACATTCTTAAGTAAACCAAAAACAAAGTTCTTATCTAAGCTAGGTAGGATGCCAAGGAAATGTTACCGGCCTAATATTTTCATACAAATGACTTATTTCAGTTGTGGAAAATAGTGGTCACTAGGTCCACAATACATTTTTTTTTTCTATCTGAAAATTATTTCCTCGTTTTCTGACAATTATAAATTGCGAAGCTCTAGGTTCTCTAACAACAAAATCCAAATATTGGCGAGGTTTATAGTTCCGTAGAACGACTTGAACTTTTTTCACACGACTAGAAACGCTGATAATGTTCGGATACAATAGTACTAAAGATAAATGAAGCTCTGAGTTCCCTAATGGAAAATTTTTTACACCTCTGGAAACTACATAATCCGAATTCGGAAAACCCGAAGACAATAAATAAATTTCTACAACTCGAAATCGCTGAATTCTTAAGAAAAACTCTTCTCCGCTCGCCCTTAGTTAGGGCAGATGATTTTGTCAGAAGAAACCGAGACTTCGAGAAATTAGGAGTTTTGGACTCTTTCTTTCTATAACTTGCTGAAGTTTTTAGTGTAACTTTGAGCTCCATGAAATAAGATCCAGTAATAATAAGAGATACGAACCTAACGCAGCATAAAAAGAAAACACCTAACAATGAGTGATCGAATATTATAACTAATTTTATCGGATTTTTAAGGAACTCTTGTGACTCCATAAACTTAATTTGGGGTTTCAGAAGAGGAGTAAAAGTTAACTTGTAATCAAGTTGGAAAGGAGCTTAGCTGAAAGCACATGAGACTTTCTATCGAGAAACTCTTATACAGGCTACAGAGTTTCTTTCTTAGGCCTTGATGATCAAAGTCGTAAATATCAAACTATTAAATATTAATTTATTTTGCCAGCCATAACTTCTCCGTGAAAAGGTAGTAAGCTCTTGAACGCTTTAAAACTTCGTGGAATATTGCAGCTGGCTTATACCAATTAATTGATCCAAATCCAAGCTACCTGCCGACCAGCTGACTCACAAGCAAAAACAATGCTGTAATAGCTTGCATGAAATTAATTGCACTTCTTTAGAGATCGAGAGCTTTTCACAATATACACACACAAGCATACACTACCGAACTCGAGCAATCAAAACTGAAATGCCAGAAAATTGCACAAAATCGAAAATTCTAAAATTCGCTTAAAAACAGTTAGAAAACACACATACACACTCATGCACACGCTGAGACTATGTGAAAGTGCAACTTCACTGACAGCCGCCGAGCGAAAGTTGCGAAAGGCGCCAAGGAGTTAGACGAATTAGTCGGCTAAAAGTTGCAGGCCAATAACTGGCCGGAGAAAGTTTTGTCAACCAATGGACCTGTTCAGTAGGCTGCATGTTAGCTTATTATGTATGTAAGTGTGTATATGCGTGAGTGAGTTTACATTTTGAATTTATTTGCCAAAGGTTTTTTGGACAATTTCAGGCAATCATCCACTCGTTAATCTTGCCTTGAGGAAAATTAATAGTTGGAAAACCTGAGGCCACCAATGGCATGACGCAGCAGTTTCCGGAAGTTCGAATGCCGAAAATCCGGCAACAACATGCATCAAACATAGCAACAAAAGTAAACAATGAAAAAGCAAGAGTAACGGAGCAGCGACAGCCGAACACACTTGACAGCATCAAAGCGGACGGAAGGGGCGAGTGTGTGTGCGTGTAAGTAGTAAAAAATGTCCTGCTGCGCAAATTAAACTGCTCGCCCAGCATGAAATCTCTCCAGCTGGCCCGAACGCTTTGGCTAAAAAGTCAAAGCCCAGTGTACTCACACGAACCTACGGATACATGGAGACGGTCGGCGTAACTCGACTCGCACACATGCTTATGATAGACTCTTTATAAACAAAACCTAAACAAGATTAATTATACCTGAAGCCTGTAGAGGTAGCGGCTCCGGCTGCCGTATCTGAATGGCGGGTTGTGTGCGACCGAAATGCAACGATTTTCAGACTCAATGAAGGCAAAGCTCCAGTGCTGGTTTACTTTGTTTTTCGTAGCCGCTTTGACTTTGAAGTCAGCGACGGCGCTTAGCCAAGTTAGCCTTCAACTCATCCACTGCTTGTGCAGTTTCAGCCATTCATTTAGCACACTCGGTCAATTGCATTGTGACACGAGCCCACACACAATTAAGTACATACATACATATGAATATGTATGGATCTGCGTTCAACGGGTATCACCGCCATTGCTTGTTGCCATACAATTTTGGTCTACTTCACTAATATTTGGATTAGCTGGATGTACGTAGGCAATTTTCGTTTTATTGTTTTGGTTGTAGTTTCGAATTAACCCTGCAGGTTTACTGCTGGGATTGAACGGTAGAGGAAATTTAATACATGCATATGTATATCATGATGGAAAAGCCTTGATTGTTGATCGGTATCTAAAACTTAAATCTTATAAGACCATATGGCTCAAGTAAGAGTTCAGATATTCACTCTGTGGATTAACATTCCACTTTAACGAAGAGGAAGCTTAAATAAACCGTATTTCTAATAAATGAGTTAGGAGACCCATAATGGAATTAAACTCCCTCATCAAATAATTAATTTGAGCTTTTGTGAGGAGAAAGCTGAAAGCTTTATGAATCCATATAGCTTTCAATTGATCTAGGAGCCCAACTCCAGCGGTAAACTTCCATATCAGCTTTTATAAACAAAAAGGTAAATAAGTCGTAATTAAAATTAATTTGAGGAGAAAGCTTTAAGAAACCATAAAGCTCATAAAGGAGCTGGAAAACCAACTCTGGAATGTAACTTTTTTCTCAAAGTACCTAATTCTGCTTTAGTGACAAACGGTGACCTGATCGTGGTTGCTTAGATTAATAAGTACGGAACGAAAGATAAGTATATCTTATTAGTCAGAAGTTCTGTCTGATATTGAGTACTTACGTATAAATTATTGCGAGCTCTACTTTTACATATAGAAGCAAAACTGTCAATATATTTTTGATTGCTGATTCAAATAGATCAGATTTCGCTTGAACCAATAAAAGGGGGACTAACTTGTGGATATGTAAATTAAAGTTTCTCGAATATAATTGAGTCTTTTTTTATAACGTATAAATTTTTTATATACTCGTATGCCAATATTAATCTTTACGCGATATCTGGCAATTATTTTCATACACCTTTCATGTGGACTGAAGACTTTGCCTTAAAAATCATGCTTTTCAAGGTGTATTGTGCAACGTCAGCGTTCTCGGCAATCCAAAATTTAGGATGAACCTTAAAACTCAACATACACATTTTTATTAATTGTAGTACAAAAAATCTTTCAAAGCAATAATTCCGATACAATGCCCGCTTTTATTTAATCCGCACTAATATCCTAATAAAATTTCCGAGTAGTCGTACAAATTGCTTTATTCCTTCCTGGTAAAACAATCCAAGCGAAAGAACCCCAGCAAATGCAAGCAAAAACACAAATAACAACAAAATGTAGTGACAAACCGTTACAACGAAATCGAGTTTATTTGCACACACAGCTGTAAATACAGTTAACAAATTACCGATAATTACATTAATTAAGTGCAAAAACAAATGCAACAGCAAGAGACTACAGCCAGATACAATAAAAGCAACAACAACAAATGAGTATTGCATGCAATAGCAGTAATTGTATTGCAAGTGACGCCAGACCAATAGCCTTGAGCAAAAAAAAGAGTGTTAAACAACGGTTTTTGAAAATCGGTACCCGACAGAGAAAAAATCTAATAAAGTGCTACAAAAGCGCGATAAATACAAACGAATGTCATTGAAAAAATTTGAGAAGAAACAAAAGCAAATAAGCTGGGAAGAAATGCATACTACAAGAACAGAACTTAAAAGTAAAGGAGAGCTCAAGTTCGGGTGAAAATGTAAAAAAACTATGGAACATAAGTTCAAAAATCGTTACAAGACGAAGATTAGGTTAGGTTAGATGATCGTAGGTGTACTGATGAATGCAGTCCTTTGTGAAGCCATTGAAAAATAAGAACTCCTGTGTTCGGACTTACAGATTTTGGTAGCCAAAATCATTGGATGTCTGAAGGTAAGCGCTCTCAAGGATCTACGTCTTGACCTCCCAAACTGAGGACAGTCAAGAAGGAAGTGCTGAGTTGTTTCTAACACATCTTCTTCCAAGCAGCTTACGCAGACGGCGTCTTGTAAGATTCACAATCTGCGGGAGCACCGACCCGCTCCCTTTCTGCCGACAGTAACCCCCGTGCCCCAGCGTTCCCAGCAAGCTTTGCCTCATCCGTAGAAGCTTACTGCCTCTCCTCTAACGGCTTGTTCTCACCCATAGCTCCCTCTTCGGTATATGAGCAAAGAAGGTGCCGCCAGAGTTCGTTTGGCGACTCAATGATCGGGTATGTAGTCAAAGCGTGTGAGCATATCCGAGTGTTCAGAAACGTGTCGTTTTAAGAACCCAGATTTTCTGAGTCTAGTAGCCACCTGCAGCCATACACCTTCCGTCGATATTCACGTTAATTATGTTCAAAATTGCGTTAAGTGCCATGGTTGGAGTGAACCTTAGTGCACCGTTGAACGCTCTTGAGTTTCTTTGTAAGTGTGGTATTTTCTAAAGCCCTCCACCAAATAAAAATTCTATAGAATATAATGGGATTGAATATATCATAGAACCAGACGATCACTTTCGGTGAGAGGCCCCACCTCCTGCCAGTGGCTCCTCTACAACAATATAGGGCAAGCGGAAGCCTTTTTTGCTCTCTCTATTCGATATTGGGCTTCCTCCCATTAGTGGCAGCGATGCCACCGGAAGTATTTCTTCTAGTGAATAAAACCATTGTCGAAGCCCTCTGCAGTACACTTTCCAGTTTATATTCCTATTATTCCTAAAGAATAGGAAGCTTTGAATCGATTATAATGAACCAGAAGGACGGAAATCATTACACTATGGGGTCGTGGGAAGTGCCTACGATTTTGGTAAAATGAACTTTGTGGAGGACAAGTAGTTCAAAATATCTCCTCTGTTCTACTCTAGGCGAAAAGGATCTTGCAGTCGCACAGGTGTAGATCGTCAACTATCGCCTACTAGGGGCACACGCGGTCCATGGGTTCAGTGCTAGAACGCAAGATGCCATTGAACTATACATAACTAATCTACAGCAATGTATGGCAACCAATACGTTTCTTGTTTCTTCTCAATATTTGACCTCAGTTATTTCACCTTATCAGCAAATTGAAGACGTTAGCCATCGAATGAGGGGAGAATCACGTGCTGATGGTGCCAGTTTTAGGTGTTACAAACAACGGTTTGCTGAACAAAACTATTATACCCTGTGCAAAATGTTGCATGTGCACAAAAAAAGAAGAATCTTCGAGTTTGACAGGTTGGCAAAAGCACAATAATGAAGTACAATGCAATGCAAATGTTGTGAGAATACCCCAGCACACTTATAAATACGCAATGGTGTATGAAGAAAGCAAAAACAGCAGAGCTAAGTACTGCTAGAAGATGCACAGTACAATACAAGCATATAAGTAGACGCTGTAGCAACAAAAACTACAACAGCAGACGCCCCAGAGTACAACCGATGTTTCGACTGCAATTGACTCCACTGGCTGACTGGATGGAATGGTTGCTTAGTAGCTTGGCTGCTGCATGCTTGTTGGCTGGTTTGCTTCACTGACTGCCTGGTATGCGGCAGGCATCGCAAGCGGTTCTTCAAGTTTTGCTTCCGCACCATCCTGAGCCGAACTGTACTTACCGCCGTATTGTGACAACGACACTTGGTTATGCCAAAAATCCAATCCAATCGAAAATCCATTCCATTACTACTAATGCGAGCTAACAACAGCTAGTTGAAAACTCGAAAACAACAACAACACAAAATATATGTGCTATATGCAGTTGCACGTACTTTCCTAGCTGCTTACAAGTACTACATTAGCAGCGAAGCTTTATGGCTTTCCCAACCGATGCACGATTTGTTCATGCTTTCTTCGAGGCATAACCTCATTTGTATGTATGTATGTATGTATCTATAGCTTTCTCGATTTGTCTTATTCCCTCACTGTACTCAACGTTCAACGCTTCAATGAGTGTTCAATTTGCTTATCTACTCTGCGAGGTAAAAGCATACTAGAAGCAAAAAAATCCTTTTCAACGAAGAAACGTATGAATGACAATACAATTATGTGGTAACTCCGAACAGGCCATGTACAGAGAAAGTGAAAAAAAGTATATTTGTTACAGCGTTTTGGAAAACGAGAAAAGGTAAGAGATTAAAGTCTAATAGAAATGATTTGAATCATGTAGAAGCCACGAAAAAGAGAACAAGAGACAAGAAGTCCAGAAATTGGGTTGTTTCAATGGAGTCGAACCATAGAAAAAGAGTATAAGATGGTTTTATAGGGTAAGCTAATAGTTGGTTAGTATCATGCCGGGTCCTCTGCGAACGGTAGGCACCTTGTCGTGGTGCAGGGGCTTAACTGTAATGCATTCACGGCATCTCCTAACTGGCGTGAGCCATTCTGCATGGCATCACTCCTGAGCGTTGCCAGATGCTTCATGTGTACGGAGAATAAGAGCTATCACCTTCTAATCTAGAATGCTATGCGACTCCCGTGCCCATTGGGTGATTTGCAGCCAGGAGGTTAATTCGTCTGTACTCGAACGGAGCCAACAGCTCATCGTGGCGAGCCATTATTATTAATTATGTATATACACACATACATATAGTATTTTTTTATAGTAGGAAAAGCATCGAAAGCCGGAGTACGGAGCTTTAATCCGCTAAACCTAACCTACTCCCAACTCAAGACTCTCCCACGGGACCACCGATTAAGTATTACTTCGTGGGAGGGACAGGACATTTAAGCCTCCTCTATCGTGCGGACTGACGGACGCCTAGTTTTATCAAAAAGTCTTAGTTTTGTCATTATGAATACTGACGTTTCGCTGACAGCTTTCCATTTATTAGTCGACTGACACATGAGTGTCACTAAATTATCGACTATAAAACTACCACCGAGTGTGGTTTTTAGTTTTTCCCGTGTATTTGAAAATCTGGGAGAGTAAAATAATACATGTTCAGAGTCTTCTGTATGCTCTATACACGTCGGACAGTTCGAACTAATGTCATTCTGGAATCTGAAAAGGTAACTTCTAAAGCACCCATGTCCACTAAGTATTTGTATTTGGCTCAGATGAAAATTTAGGTCCCCATGTCGTCTATCTATTCACGAGTGTATGTCCAGTTGGTGGGTCCAACGCCCTTAGAATGAGGAACCGTATCGCTTCTGCCACATTTTTATCATCTTGTTCTCTCCTCTGTTTTTGCTGATACTGTATATACTGTATATACGATGTAGTAACGTAAATAAATGATTGTCACATTACACGCCTCCGAATGTTACAAATAAAAATTTTATTAAATGTTAAGCATTTGGAAGCCCGCAGGCCGTCGTATTGGAAGCCTACAGCAGTTTACCAACAATAATTGTATTGAACGATTTAAAAAAATCGAAATGAGTAATCGTCTCCTTCCAGCATCGCATCCAACTAAAACCATTTCTATGCAATATACCCCGTTTAACTTTTCGACGTTCTTTGTTGTTTTTTATTTGCCCCAATCCCACAATTCACTTTCGTTGCACTTCGTGTCAGCTGCTCTGGCAACGCACATCTTGACTACTGCGCTTAGTTTGTTTTTTTGCTTGTTGTTCTCTTTGTTTATTTCATTTGCGATTTTCTAACGATTATCCTGTGATTGAGATGGAGTGCTGTCGTATTGTAGCAATAATAACAACAATGGATGGCGCGCCAACAGCAAAGCGGCAAATAGTCAACTCAACAAAGGAAAAAAAACTTGAATGACATCACTGACATTGCATTCCTACTTGTTAATATTAATACGATTTGTTGTTGTTCCGCCACTATCAGCTATGCTGACAATTTTGCTTTGATTTTGACTTCTTTCGTTGCTATACTGTTCTTTAGAAGTTTTCAAAGCTCTTCTCTACTCTTATCCCCGCTCGCTTCCTTCGATACTACAACTACAAGTATACTTGACTGGCTTCCACTGACTTAAGTTTGTATGCAGTTTTTCTTGTTCTTACCGCTTCTGCTGCATCATTGAATGCGATTTAAGCCCACTTGAAATTCTCTTTTCCGCTTTGATTTCAAATTATGCGATAATTTCCATTGCAATATTTTTTCGTCGTTTAGCAGTTACGCTGCTTGACATTTACTGTTTTTCGCTGCAAGTCTATACATGTTCTGTTGAAGGAATGCAAGGTATGTGCATACTTAAATACATATGTTTTTATACATACCATGTACATACATATGTATGTACGTATATTAAAGCAAATCCAATTATTCCAAAAATGTGTAATTTTGAGTGCAGACTTTCGGGAAATTTCATAGAAAGAACTAATGTCAAGGTATTTTACATACTACATACTTACATATGAAGCTGAGATTAAAGTTTGTCCACAATTTTATTCATTTAAAGTCAAATTCATTTAACATACTTATGTATGTTAAACAATCATATCGATATATAGTACATACACGTATGTATGTATATAAAAACTATTAATAAAATATCGCCTAAAAATCTAATCTAAATATTTGCATAAAAAAATTTCTGATATTACCCTTGTTTTATAAAAGAAACAAAAATATTTTTTATAATTAGTAAAAAAAATTTAACCAAAATAACAATTAGTCAGCCGACATTTTGCATAGCAGAGCAAGGTTTCGATCCTCGGACCTCTGGGTTATGGGCCCAGCACGCTTCCACTGCGCCACTCTGCTGCGTATTATTTTCGTCAAATATGGTATTTGAACGCAATCATAGCATTTTTATATTGAGAAATGGAGAAAATTAAAGCATTCGAGTAGAATATTTGACGCACAGTGTATATAAACAACAGGGCAACACAAAGGGCAGGGAATACTTAAAAGAAAATCAAAAGAAAAAAAGTACAAATGCAGAATCAAAAAATATAATTTATTAGTTATATAAATACATTATTAGTTACATAAACAATTCTCAAAAAACTTCGAGTTGGAGGGAATTTGAGTTAAGGAAGAAAATTTGTATGAAATCTGACTTCCACCGCCTGTTCAAGAGTTTGAGTTTTGGAGAACTTCGAGTAATGGAAGTACAACAGTATTTAAAATATTTTAAGGGATCGTCTAAGTGTGAAATTTTCTAAAAAAACCGATTTTTTATTGCATTATTTCAAAATATGCACTATAATAAGCAAAATTTCAAATTTTTAAATACAAAATCAAATTATTACGGTCGCTTAATTTTCCTATTTTTTTTTCAACGAAAAACTGTTGAAAAAAAGAGCCAAAACCGATTTCCAAATTTTTTCTTTAGACCAACATTTCTTTTGAGTACAATTTTATTGCGTAATTGTATATGACAATAGCTGATATTACAAAACTAATCGTAAGCTGTAATTTTACCGTCATACTGAATCGCGTGGAATAAATGATATTACAAATAACATATGTATATTTACAATTTGTCGGATTTTAAAGCAAAATTAAAAAAAACATTGCTTCAACATCAGATAGCAGAGCAAGGTTTCGATCCTCGGACCTCTGGGTTATGGGCCCAGCACGCTTCCACTGCGCCACTCTGCTTATCACATTGTAATGGCAAATGGCACATTTGAGTACAAGGTAGTGAGTAGCTATAAAAAATAGTAATTTTACTTAAACAAAAATAAAATATCTAAAATATTAAAAAAAAGAAAAAAACAAAACTAAATGAAAGATCGCAAGGTCAAACTTCTAAGGTTATATTTTTTCACTTTCTCAGCAAATCTCGTTAAAAATTAAAATAAATATATATGCATATACATATAAGAAGTATATATCACATTATTTTCGAATAACTATCATTAAACATTAATATAATCCGTTATAAGGAAACGGATCACAAAATGAGACAGATACATGGGAAGTGAATTCACATAAATCTATAAATTGTAAACAGACTAGAAGCGTGTCGAGTCCACATGCCAGAGATACGTGATCTGAGGATCGAAACCTTGCCCTACTAGAAAAATTTAACGCTCGCAGCATGAAAGCAATATTCGAACCACGGAATTTACGTATGTATATAAAGTCTCGGAGTGGTGATAGTTTTAACAAAATAAATGGAAAGTCAACGGGAAAAATTAGTTTACGTTAATTATTAGTAATTAATTTGATTTTAATACTTCATATTGAATCGAAATCACTTTTGTAATCGCTTATGCACTCGACTTTCTCTCGATTGTAATTGAAATCGAATGTTTGTGTAACTGTCGCCGATAAGCTCTTTTCTTTCTCCTTAACAATAACAACAATAGCCATCATGTTTGTTGATCGTTGTTACGTGGCGGCGGTTGATGATCATGATTCGTAAAACGTGAAATCGATAAATTGATCCACGCTGTTATTAGGCAAACAGAAAATTTAAACAGCAAAAATGCCGTTGGCAGCTGCTTGCTTTGGAGAATTACAACCTTTTTTTTACTTTGAATGGCATAAGAGCAAGACCCAACAGTAATATAAACAGCGGGGTAACATTAAACAATAATATCTCGGTGGTATACAATGTTCGGCAGTTGCGAGAAATATACAAACACAAAATTCATTGCGATCGCGTGCTGGCAAATTAATGGTGGATACGATCAGATATGCATATTCTTATACACATATGACAGCGATTAACGGGAGAGCGAGAGTGGAAATGCCGAAAGTGGCATGTATGAATAAACAGTATGACAATATAAACCGCACAAGTACACTGTGGAGCAAAAGGCATCTGTTAAAGGTAAGGGTTATAAAATGAAAAGGGCACTTTTACTTAAAGGGTTCACATATACTGTGAGCTTCAAAAATAAGTAAACAGCAGTTCTATCAATATTAAAGTGTTTATAACAATGCAGTCTTTAATGCAACAATAAAAAGTTTTATAACAGAATTCAAGGCTTATATCATAAGAGTTTAACTTAGTATAAATAATAAAGAAAAACTAAACAGAGCCAAAAATAATTCACTTAAGTTACAAATTCTCTCGTTTTATCGCGTCAAAAAAAAGTAAACAGTGGCGACAACCGTTGTTTGTTTATAATACTTACTTTGGAAAAGCGACAAATATTATTTGGAAACCGTTACTATTCAAGCGAGTGAGTGTAGTAAAGAATATTTTTTCATATCCCATTTGTTATTTCTGATGTTAAGTCGCAAAAATATTATATTTTGTAATGGGCAAGCAAACAACTACTGAAACTCGAAAAATCATATGAGATTTGCATAAAAAAGGTAAATCTTTGCGCGAAATCGGACAAATAGTTAGAAGACACCATTGTACAATAAAAAAAATTATTGATAAATACAGTAAACATTATACTGTTGAAAATTTGCCACGGCCGGCCCGACCAAAACGCCTTACTGACTGTGAAGCGCGATCAATAGTACGGGAAGTAAAATCAAATCCACTTTCAAGCGCTGCCCAATATCAAAAGATATAGCAGAGACATCGGGTAAATCCGCAAGTGCCAGTACAATAAGAAGAACATTGCACAAAAGCGGTTTGCATGGAAGAGTACCACGCAAAAAACCCAACATATCAAAGGCGAATCAACAGAAGCGGAATTTGCAAAAAAGTATATAAATCAGCCTGCAAACTTCTGGGACAACATTTTGTATACAGACGAAAGCAAATTTGAAATATTTGGATCGAAAAAACCCCCTAAGATTTGGAGATCCAAAAATAAAGCCTTTGATGATAAGTGTATTACCAACACCGTAAAACACGGTGGAGGATCGGTTATGGTCTGGGGCTGTATGGCAGAATCTGGTGTTGGAAATTTAGTTTTCATTGAATCCACGATGAACAAATTTGATTATTTAAACATTTTAAAAAATAACGTCGCTCGTAGCGTTGAAAAATTAGGACTATCAGAAAATTGGATCTTTCAGCACGATAATGATCCTAAACACAAGTCCACAATTGTTAGTGAGTGGCTGTTATATCGAACGCCAAAAACTCTTGATCACCCTCCGCAGTTCCCAGACCTTAATCCTATCGAGCATTTGTGGGAGCACCTTGACCGAAAAATCAGGCAGAGGAGCATTTGAAGCAAAGACGACCTAAAACAGGCTTTGACTGAAGAATGGAGCAAAATCTCTCCAGAAGTTACAAAAAATCTTACAGAATCTATGCCTAGAAGATTAACGGAGGTCTTGAAGTCCAAAGGAAAGYAAACAATACTCTTATATCAATTTAGTTTATGTACATATATGTATTTTAACTTTACTCTGTTTACTTTTTTTTGACGCGAAAAAACGAGAGTATTTTTAATTTAAGTGAATTATTTTTGGCTGTGTTTAGTTTTTGTTTATTATTTATACTAARTTAAACTCTTATAATATAAGCCTTGAATCCTGTAATACAACTTTTTATTGTTGCATTAAAGATTGCGTTGTTATAAATACTTTAATATTGAGAGAACTGCTGTTTACTTATTTTTGACGCTCACAGTATGTAGTTAGAAGGCCGAAAAAAGAAAGCTTTCACATTTATTGATCCAAAAATTTGCACACATATTATGGGAACTTTTAACTGTATTTCAAGACTTAGTATTAGTAAAAAAATGTATTTGGAAAGGAACTATAGCTGATTTCCGTGAGCTCCTCTCAAAAAATACGTTTTGCGGTGACCACTTTATCTCTGAACTAAATCCTCAAAAATTAAAAAACCAAACAAAGTTCGTTAAAGTACTGTTAAAACTAGTAATTAATCAAATGGTTATTCAAGGGTTACACCTTGGCGAACTGTTAACGGCTTAAGTTCTTAGGTTGGCTGCGAATACCCAATAAGCAGTCCCTGACCAAAAGCGACGGGAGAGGAGGGTTCGGCTTAAAAGACCTGAAGCATCCTACGAGTCTCCGGTGACAAGGTGAATAGATGCCGCCTCAAAATAAGCATTCACAACCCCATAGAGGGCTACCTCTACCCATGAGAGTTAGGCAACATAGCGACGACGGAAACCGGAACTGTACAACGGAAACCGCAAGGAAAAGAAATCCCCAACTGCAAATGCTCGGCCGAGGCAACGGATGGCAGATAGTAAACTGCCTGAGAAACGCCCATTAGTTGTAAATAACACATACAGCCCCGACTAAAGAGCACAGCAGAGATGACGAGGAAAGAAATCACGCAACGAAGAAGGACCACGATTTTGACATACGATCTTGAAACCGTTGAACTTGGGCTGACTTCTGTGGCATTCTCAGTATGCAAGAGTGACATCTTGCATAAACGGCTTTCAGGGTAATGTCTAAGGCGCCTCCGTCTCGTTAAAACTTTGGCAGGACTTGAAGTACGTTGGATGCTACGTCGCCATCAGGTTGGTTGTACAGGTTCAGTTGATTTCAATTCTGACTGGTGCTATGGTCCTGGCTCTGAACACGAATTCCCTTAAGGTTTCGTGTCAACCCCCGTGTGGCCTCCCTGCAGTGCATAGATAACCACAGGGACCGAAAATGCAACTGTACAATCGAGCGAAGATAGCGGGTTGAAGCGGGGACCCTTACAACATGAACAAAGAAAACAGCGAAAACAACACGCCAGTACAAAAACAAAAAGCACGAATGGACGACGAATTGAATGCCTTCCGAAGACAAAGCAGAATTCTGGGCCTGCTGCCACAGGGAATTGAGAGGGCAA
The DNA here is from genome assembly GCF_001853355.1 of Bactrocera latifrons. NCBI lineage: Eukaryota > Metazoa > Arthropoda > Insecta > Diptera > Tephritidae > Bactrocera > Bactrocera latifrons. The sequence continues at coordinate 322,035 of NW_017534520.1, read as the reverse complement.
TCCAAACAGTTTGCGTGGAGGAAACCGCCTCCCCTATACCTGAATCAGCGGAAGCAAATAGTAAAATAAGGAATAGGAATCGGAAATAGGATAGAAATAGGGCTACCGACCGAGGCCTACGAAACTGACACAACTCTCCAAGGCAGGAATTCATTCGGAAGATTAGCGCAGAAGAGGAGGAAGCCTTTAAAGTGCAGCGCTACCCTGAAGAAGATGAAGTTGGCAATGCTAAGGCAGAAGAACACAAAGACCGATGTAAAAAATGGGATATCCGAGCTAGATGAACTCTTCGATATAATCGGTAGCCTGACAAGACGTTGTTTCAACGATTTTTTACCTAAATTTCGGAATTATATTGTTTATAAAAAAGTGTATTTATCGATAATAAAAATTGCCGATTAATTACTGAAATATAAATATATTTAAGAAGCTCGTGATTTGAGACTAATCGATTAAACCGTTATTATGAGAAAGGCGCATTTAAACTTGCAATGCACTTTACATTCATAACGATATGAAATTTTCTGTGTGTATTCTTAAATATATGTACATTAAGAATAAAATAAAAATATTGCTTTTATGAAAATTCTTACGGTATATGTATAACATCTTAAATATATTTTCAAATTATTGTATACTCCACTTTTTAAATCAACTCTTTAAATTTATTAAAAATATTAAATAATCGTATAATATAAAAAAAAAAACATTTTCATCAGAATCGATTTGAAATCTTGACACATTCATCAGTTAAAACCAGGGTCATAAACTTGCTTTAACATTTTTGAATTTTATAATAAGGAAAAAGAATTTATAACTAAACTGTGGCATTATTTCTTTTTTCTTCTAATTTTAAGAAAAAATCCAAAAAATATTACTTTTGTCATAAAAAACAAAAGTAATTGATAATAATATTATAGAAAAACATAGCTACATCTATAAGTGAGGGATTATATACATACATATTTCCTTTCGCTCTTCTTTTCGCAATGTGGCGCCAGTTAGAGATTCTAAGCGAAGCCAGGTCCTTTTCCACTTCCACGAAGTGGAAGACCACTGCTTCCCACGGCGAGTACTACGTCGAATACCTTCAGAGCTGGAGTGTTTTTGCCCGGTGAAGGAGATAACCTAGGCCGTTGTCTTTTAATTCGACTCATTAAATGTGGTCATCGTCCATGCCTATTCAACATACAACAGGACACGAATAATGAGTGACTTACAGAGTTTGGCTTTTGTTCGTGGAGAGAGGACTTTACTTCTCAATTGAATAATCAGTCCGTAATAGCACCTGTTGGCAATAGTTATTCTGCGTTGGATTTCGAGGCTGACATTGTTGTGGCTGTTAATACTGGTTCCAAAATAGAGCCTTATCGCTAGTGCGACGACTGTTTGTTTGATGACAGGAGATTCGTCTTGACCTTGTTCACTGCCAGACCCATTTGCTTCGCTTCTTTATCCGTTCTGGAGAACGCAGAACTAACGGTGCGGGTGTTAAGGTCATCGGCGTACGCCAGCAGCTGTAGGAAATGCCAAAGACCGTATAAAGCGTTATACATATAAATAATCAGCGTAATGAGCTGAATCCATTGAACCCTGTCAATACTTGTTCATTTGTTTGTACGCAAATTATTCCCTTAGTTTTTGAAAACTGTCCGAACCTTTTTGTGCTATAAGAAATACATCTATGAAGGATATTATTGCTCCATTGCATCCGAACCCAACATTATTCTAGTTTATAAATGGTTTTATGCAAACGTAGACATACCTACATATATATATATCTTTTATCCGCGAACATTTTCTTTTGATATCTACTGTAGCTGAGAGAACAAATTTGAAGCGCTTTGTGCCAACAGTTTACAATTATGTACATACTTATATGTAGGTTTGAATATACATATACATGCATACATATATTTATACATAAGAAAATAAATTTTTAAGATATTTGAAATATATGCTTAAAAGTGAACAAACAACAACAGTGCCGCAGTAAAAAGTAATTTTCCAGTAAATTGCGTGAGAATGCTCGAACGAAACTCGCCATAAGCTATTGGCCAGCACCATTATTTTGAGTGTGGCCAGAAATTTCTTGGCTTTTGCGTTCACATGTATACCTACTGACTTAAAACCATACATACATATATTTACACATAGCGACACAACACACTTCGTAAATACTTTATATGCATACATATGTACAGTATATGCATTGATAATGCCGCTGACTCAGTTCATTCATTTGAGAATTTCGTTTAGCAGTTTTGCTTAGCAGCCGCTCTTTCCAACTGAACGAAATGCAAGCAATACTTGCTGTGCACCTTTGTTTGCCTGGTATTTAACTGAAATGATTGAACGATTTTTGCACGGTTTTTAAATAAATTTTTTAAACAAAATGGTCGTTGCTTGCAGCCATATTATTTTTCTATATTTCTACAATTCTTTATAAGTGAATTTAGTGCGGGCGAGATGTTATAGTGTAAATGAGTGAAGGTCATTCATGTGCGCACATGTTCGTACATAATCGAACAAGAGCAGCACGGCAATCGAACTTTTAAATGGCGTTGATTAGTTTTTGATTTGTAGTTGGAGATTTAAAATATAATATGATAGTGGAACAGTTTTAAAATTATATACGCACATGTGTATTTTGATTATCAAATATTGCACTAAAATATTGCACACAATTGATATAATAAAAATAATTTGAATAACTTCAGCTTACTAAAATTATTTTAAAATGTAATGTATGCAATTTGAATTATTTTGTCATTTCCCAAAAATGAATTTGTTATTCAGGGTTTCTAATCAAAAGCATTCAAAAGTTTTTAAACACGGAATCCATTCAAACAAAACAAATTTACTCTTTTCGTAATAAAGAGTGAGTGCTCATATACTGCTTTATTTAAAAATTTGTTAATATCCTCGATAGTATAGTGGTTAGTATCCCCGCCTGTCACGCGGGAGACCGGGGTTCAATTCCCCGTCGGGGAGTAAGCGGATTTCTTTGTTTTTCATTTTGAAATACTTAATTTTAAATTTGATAAAAAAAAATTAAGTTTTTGGACTCTTAATCACACATTTGCTACACTTGTTATTATGTATAGATAAAACCGCAAATAAAAAATTAAATTAGTGAATTAGTTAATAAAAGTAGCACTGGAAGTGTAATTATCTCCCCGACGGGGAATTGAACCCCGGTCTCCCGCGTGACAGGCGGGGATACTGACCACTATACTATCGAGGACACATTATTTATATTTGGGCACAAAAAAATTTAATAACCTGCTAAATTTATAAGCTTATATTTATTATTTGAAATTCCAGTTATCTATATATTTTTCATTTCATTAGTCTAATAATGCAAACTAATAAAAAAACTTACTGCGAACAAGAGTGAAATAATAATAATTCGCTTCGAATGGTTATCAGAAACTGACTTTATGACATTTATTATTTAATCACTAAATAATTTAAACATTTGTAAATTGCATATGCAATTTATTTTCAAATAAAAATTATATTTTTTGCAGTGTATATAACACACAGTTTCACTCAAATATTACGTATTGGTCCTCGATAGTATAGTGGTCAGTATCCCCGCCTGTCACGCGGGAGACCGGGGTTCAATTCCCCGTCGGGGAGTTATGGGAAATGTTTTTTTTTTTTTAAATCAAGAACAAGTAATTTTTTGAGTTAAAATATTAAGATTACTCAATTACCTTGTCTTTAAAAAGAAAAATATATTTACACATATGCATATTAGGAAGTTTCAATTTTGAAATTTGTATCTATATGTTGTAAAGATAATCCTACTTTGCCTCAGAATTTAGAGACTGACTTTTAAGAATATGAAATTATATATAGTAAAAAAATTAGTGCAATAAAACTTACAGGCTCAGCTTAAAGAACTCTTTTTTGAAATATTTTTTGTCTCTTTTAAAACGTTTATAATGCTACATCTTAATTTAATTCTACAATATTTAAGGCATTTGTTCTAAGCGCTCATAATTGAAAATTCAGTACTTTTTAACCGATACCAACTCTATCCCCGATTAGCTGAAAGTTCACATTTACATTTCGAATATTTTTAATTCTGTTGGATCTTTTTTTCTATCAACCCAAGCAACACTGCACAATTTCACCTTGAAATATGGTAACGCAATGTCTGCTCCAATTTGTACGCGAAGGCATATGAAAACTGTGAGGAAGCAATAAAATTTCGCCAACTTGGCATAAGACAAATAATTAACAGATTATAAAGTTTCCGCCGACCGACGCTTAAATAATGAAAAGGCAGTAAAATGGTGAGAGGGCGTGTTGGATCCCCACAGTACTATTGAGTAGGTAGTAAGCAAAATCTTGCGAAAGTTGCTGTTGATGTCGGTAAAAAGCATTATGGGCGCGCTGCTGCTGCATTGGACGGCATTTAATCATACAGGGTGGTCACTACAATTGCTTGATGCCATGCTAATTTGACACCTGTCGGCGATAGTCGATGGAAAGATGAGCTCTACGAGATATACGAAGACATTTACATAGTTCAGCTAGTTATGGGACTGCGGCTACGCTGGCAAAGTCATGTTGTCTGACTGGACAAGAACACTCCAGCTTAGAAAGTATTCGCCAGTGGAAGCAGAGAAAGAGGAAGACAGACCTCCACTCTGTTGCGAAGACCAGGTGGAGAAGGGCCTTGGCGCCAAACAGCGAAAAGGAAGAACGACTGGTGCGCTGTTGTAAACTCGGTTGTAACCTCGTAAGCGGTGTCTACGCCAATATATAATAGAAGAAGAAGGCTAATTTGACAGCACTGTGTTTTCGTAAATATTGATAGAAAGTAAATTTCATATGTCTTTAGTGGGAAAGAAACGGCTTAAAGCTGGAACCAAATCACAATGTACATACTACGCTTGGTCACAGCAATTACGCTTTGGCCGCATTATTGAGTTGTTCGCAAAGAACTTTTGTTAGAGCAGCAATGAAGACGACGGTGACAGCTGTTGCCTGCTTCTGGACTGTATGTCGGCTGCTACCGCCGGTATTCGGAGTAGACAAGCTTATGGCGACTTCCTGGAGTGGAGTGGAGTGACAAATATAAAGAAATGAAACGAAGTGTATATTGGTATATAAGTGGGCAGCTGCCAGGTAAGCGCCTGCGAAAAGTTTGTTGCTGATGCTATTTTATGCGCGGCAGCCACTCTAATAAAATGACGGTTGGCCGTACCGTGTAACTGTTGGCATAACCTTGTTGGAGCGCTGCAATTTTCTTGGCAATTTGCTGAAATTTATATTTGGATCATTTGTCTGAGACATAACACGCGACGCAGCTAGGTAGCGCTGCTACGCTAAGAAACCACGCGCCAACGCCATTTTAAGATGCGCGTGGGTGGAATTATTTTCGTAGCATTTGATTGTAGTTTATTTGGCATTTTCGTCTGCACAATTGAAATTTATTTGGAAAATAAGCGGCGCGGACGAACAACGCCACAAATGCAATGCATAAGCGTTGCTGTAAACTGAAAGTGTGGCATGTGGGGGCAAGGAGAGTGCGGAGTGCACACAGAATACGCTTACCATGGGCTTTGTGCGGCTACTTGTGCATTGTTAATTACGCCAAAAGTGCATTAAATGCGCGAGCGCTTGCCGCGCCACACGCACCGCACCGCGCCACGAAGCGTTCAATAAAATGGAACGCCAAAGTTTGCCAGCATTGGTGCACTTCTGCTCTATTTCATGCCTTAATCAGCTAAGCAGGCAAATTTATTAGGCTTTCGGTGAATTTATCTTGCTGACGACGGATGAAAACAGTCAATGTTTGGAGAGTGGATAGTGGAAAAGGCGAAGTGCGCGCATTTACCTGACTTGCATTGCAAACACCGACAATTCCGCTACGGACGGCGCCTAATAACCTGGTGGAGTCACTTCGCTTTATTTTTGTTGTTGGCAAAGTTTTTCAAAACTTGCCTTAAATGCGATTATTTCGACTCGACTCGCTTAGAAGCGCACGAAAAAGTGCTACACAATGCGAAAGCAAAAATGTAAAAAAAAATACAAAAAATAGAATAGAAACGCTTAAAACTTACGCTTAAGCAAATAAAAGCAGAGAAAGTGAAAGAAGCTACCGAAATGCAAGCAACTCAAGTTTGACTTTCAGACGCAGCTTAGCGTATGCAGAGCGCGCACCTGGATTTGCATGAATACAAAGAAAGCTATCTAGCAGCGCGCCAGGCGCACACGACCAAGTGGAGCAGAGGTGGAAAGAAAAGGCGATGCGCTGTGCAATGTAAAAGTTGGCGTAAAAGTTTTCCCCGACGTTGCCAGCAACGCCAGCATCAATCCATTTGCATATACAGTTGCCGTTGCGGATTACGCGTTAACGCGCCTGCTGGTATGCTAAATATTTAAATAAAAGTAGAGAATGTTAAGATGTGCAGCCGGAATTGTTGTACATTTAATGGCACGAAAACGGCACAGGCATTGGCTTGCCTGCCTTAGGTATAGCGTTGGTGGTAAAATTGACTCATTCCTACAAATCCAGCTGAAATTCGGTGTCTACAAATGCCAGACGACACGCAGCATTGCATTTGGGGTACATACAGCGCGCTTATCGCCACTTGCGTTCGTTTATCTGCGCGCAATCACCTCCGCTCACCTCCGTAAATTTTGTTTTACTCACCGGCATTTTTAAGCCGTTTGTTCGTCTGTGCGCTCCTTTAGCGCTCGCTTTCAAATTGCCGAATAGCATTTTGCAATTCTGTTCCTATAAATATGCATTATGCCATGAACGGCCAGTGACTTTGTAGCATATTCTAAGGTGTGTGCGGGTCATTTGTCGGGTCAGCGCTTTGGCCCGTTTTAAATTAAAAACTCTTTCACAATATCAACCTGCCGCAGATTAGCCTTTTGCCTAAGTAAGTATGTATGCTTTGTGCGCACCTAAAAGTAAATTATACATATATACTTCTGTGTGCAACGCTATACACCTAAAAGTATGCTGCAAAGACACGTTTCGTTCGTTTATAATCGCTTGCATTTATTTTGCATGCTTTTTAACACTTTTTAATGCATTTTATAAGTTTCTATTTGGCAATTTCAACTATGGCCGGTGTCTTTGAGCGCCTGTGCATCTGTCAGTGATGCGAAAAGGTGAACGAATTAATTGCATTTTAAAGCAGCAGCTGGGACGACTGCTTCCTTTGGTATTTTTATATTGCAAATGAGATTGCGCGCCGATTTTTGATTGCAAGTGTTCAGAATTAACATAGAAATTGCAAACTATGAGAATATGTATGAAAGAATGAAATCCGATAAGTTTAAGCTATATCTATGATCTATTAGTGTGCAGAGAGGCCCTAAGCGTACAGGGTCAATTTCTTAGTCGTAAAGAAAATGAAAAGTAAAGAAAAATTAGAGCAATGGTTGTTTGATTTTTGTGCCGGTACATTTTAACACCCCGAACCCAAGTAGCGCCTGAAAGAATATTTGGTGCTTTATAGCATCGAAATTGGAACTTCTCTTGGGAATTAGCAAAGACATTAAGTCTGCTTAGGAACTAAATATACGGGTCTTTTCTCGATACTACCGACGCGGATCAACAACGTTCAGCGAGTTTGTTATTCAACTAAATCATTTTAAAAGTTCTAACCCTGTTTAGTAGACAGAAATAAAGCTTTGATTGTAGGTATTCGAGAATGTTCGGACTCAAATTTAAGCCATTACACGATTGGCTCAAGGCCTATTCGCAGATTAACTGTTTTGTAAGCTCCACAGTTTTACTTAATTAGCTACATCTCAATCTGTTGGAAGAAGTAGAGGAATCGATCCACAGATTCATAACCAGTACACCACTAGAAGTTCGCATATTAAGAATTAAAATTAAGAAATAAGGAAGATGAAGTGGAAACATCTAGAAGCTTTCTTACATTCCAGTTTTCGCCAAATTAAAGCTGAAAAATCTAGGTTATCATACTTTTTACGAACCCGACGAATTGGCTGATATGATATTAACCGACTCAATAAATTTGTGGCAGACTCTAGGCATTTAATCGACATGCGATGGTCTTTTTTATCCGTACTTTGGAAAGATCACAATTGCAAGCGTCTATAACATTACAAGTAAACCTCGCGAGTAATAAAATCATTTACCTAACCTAGCCTATCCAACTACAGGCGACATAAAGATATTATTTTATTTCAGAATACCGAAATCTTTCTATCTTTAGGGAAAATTGGGTAATTTAAACATCAATAATGTTAAGGATTTTCGGTATTTAGTAGTGGCTTATTGATAACCGACAACAATCCAATGAGCTATGTATTTAAGTTTCTTAGTTGTTTGGCCACCTTATCAATTGTTACTAAAATATCTAGGAAAACACTGGTTCGCTGACAGTTTTCGTCAAAATTTCGTAAGTCCGAACCGACATGTCTATCAATGTGGAATGTGTTTCCTCATCGAAATTCATACTCAGTCGTCTGAGCTTTAATTCAATTAACTGTCTTCTGTGGTATTAACGGCTGATGATGAATTTCCTCCCCGCAAGTCGAATATTTGAGGTACAGTGAAGTGTTATTTTGTAATCGGTATTAATTCGCACGAATGACGTCGTATACCACTACATTGTTTGCGTTCATGTATATATATTTGCTGGAAAATACCTTGTAGGAAAGTCATAGCCAGTGGCGGGGATTATTCTAGGTATTAAGATTAGTTTAAGAACAAGCTTCCGTTTCTTGCTTCTTCTTCAAGCTTCTTCTTCTTTAAATTCAATATGAGTGAGTACTTGAAAGAGTGGTAAAAACGCTTACTAGTCTATCTTTATTTGATTATACCAGTTTTTACCAATTATATCAGTTCTTGGTCTATTAGCCACTCTGCAAGGTTTGGGTTTGGGTAAGACTTTCCAATTTAAATTTTGAACGAAAACTCATTAATAAATCACTCATAAATAATAAATCGGCCGAATATCGTGGCAAAGGTGAGCCGAAGCCGAAAAAGCCGCGTCCAAGTAGGTCAAAAATCAAGGTTATATTGCCAGTGTTCTTCGATTTTGAAGGTGTGGTGTACTCCGAAATCTTACAATTTGAGTCTTATGCGTCGTTTCCGTGAAGCTATTCATAAAAAGTGACCGGAATTATGGACCGACAACTCTTGTTTTTTGCACCACGACAATGCACCGTCGTGTAGGGGATGCCATGGATTTCTTCTTCTTTACTGACGTAGACACCGCTTCCGCGGTTGTAGCCGAGTTAACATCAGCGCGCCAATCGTTTCTTCTTTTCGCAAAGTCACGGCAATTGGATGTTCCAAACGAAGCCAGGACTTTCTCCACCTGGTCCTTCCAACGGAGTGGACGTCTTCCTCTTCCTCTGCTCCCCCCGGAGGGTACTTCGTCGAATACTTTCAAGCTGGAGTATTTTCGTCCAACGGACAACATGACCTAGCCAGCGTAGCCGCTGTCTTTTAATTCGCTGAACCAAGTCAATCCCCCGTCAATATCCCGTTCAGTTCATCGTTCCATCGGATACGATACTCGACGTTGCAAATGCGCAAAGGACCATAAACCTTTCGCAGAACTTTTCTTTCGAAAACTCGCAACGTCAACTCATCAGATGTTGTCATCGYCCATGCCTCTGCACCATATAGCAGGACGGGAATAATGAGTAACTTCTGTCTGTCGAGAGAGGACTTTACTTCTCAATTGTCTACTCAGYCCGAAGTAGCACCTGTTGGCAAAAGTTATCCTGCGTTGAATATCCAAGCTGACATTGTTGGTGGTGTTTACGCTGGTTCCAAGATAGACAAAATTATCTACGACTTCAAAGTTATGACTGTCAATAATGACGTTCGAACGACTCGAAGAGGTCCTTCCCGATCCTGACGGGCTTTTGGTGTTGCTTAACATCAGTTTACACAGCCGTATTAATTTTACGGGGATACCAAATTCCGACACCGCGGCATAAGGGCAGCTCCTTTTCGTGCTGTCGAAAGCAGCTTTGAAATCGATGAGGAGGTTGTGTGTGTAAATTGTCCTTTCACGGGTCTTTTCCAAGATTTGGCGCATGGTGAATATCTGGTCGGTTGGTGACTTTCCAGGTCTAAAGCCACACAGGTAAGGTCCAATCAGTTGACGGTGGGCTTTAATCTTTCACAAAATACGCTCGATAAAACCTTATACACGAGGAGGCTCATTCCACCGTAGTTGGCGCATATTATGGGGTCTCCCTTTTTATGGATTGGACATAGCACACTTAAATTCCAATCGTTGGCTATGCTTTCTTCCGACCACATTTTGGAAAGAAGCTGATGCATGCTGCTTATCAGTTCTTCGTCGCCCTGTTTGAATAGCTCGGCCGGGAATCCATCGGCCCCCGCCGCTTTGTTGTTCTTCAGGCGGGTAATTCCTATTCGAACTCCTTCATGGTCGGGCAATGAAACGTCTGCTCCATCGTCATCGATTGGGTTCGCCTTCTCCTGGGGTTATGCTTTCACTGCCATTCAGCAGGGTGGAGAAGTTTTCCCTTCATAATTTTAGTATGCCCTGGTAGTATGCGTCGGTTACTAGAACATCTCTTTGGGTTCTAAAAGAGTATGCTCCGGTCTTGAAATCTTCTGTTAGTCGCCCCATTTTTTCGTGGAACTTTCGAGCATTACCCCTGTCAGCGAATTTGTCAAGCTCTTTATACTCCCGCATTAAGGCCTCTCTCTTTTTCTGTCTGCAAATGCGTCTCGCTTCCCTCTCCAACTCTCGGTATCTATCCCACACCATCCCACACGTGTTGTGGTCGACCGTAACGTTGTAAGGTAGGCGATATCTGTTCTCTGTTTTTTCTCCGCTGCGACATGGCACTCCTCGTAGTACCAGTTGTTCCTTTACATTTTTCGAAATAAATGTAGGAAGATAAATTAAGAAATTTAAAATGATACACAAAGCCTTACTAATTTTTGCTTATAGTAGTGCATGTATATTTCTGTATTTCGCAATGTAAGATATTAGAAGAACGCTGAATAAAAGAAATGCATATTATATATTTGTAAAAATATCTCTACATGGTTTCTGCAGATTTATAAGAAAAATATATGGTTATATGCTCACATACCATATATATAGTATATTGAACGATGGACTGTACAATCCGTGCTATCAAATTCAAAGGGATATGAATGTAAACTCCCTCGTAATCGCCGCTCTTAATGGCCAACTTGATGGAAACAATGCTTCAGCAAATACATTGTACAGTGTTTTAATTCATAGGCAAATTTTATTAAATTAATACATGTATATAATCTTATATTTTTGCCATAATCACATTGCACTGAAATTGAAACCTTGGCTCGAGTGGTCTTGGTTACACTTTGTCTTGTACTCCAGAGAACTCAAATACTTAGGTATAGTCCTCTTTAAAAATGTGATTTGGGAGTTTCATCGAGCGTATAGACTCAGTGAGGAATACTCGATGTTATGAGTCTAAAATTAATAAATTATTTCTAAAATTTTTGAAATGAGTAGCTATGGTGGACCACAACCGTACTAAAAATAGACATACATGATAATAGCTCTAAAAGAATATATTCTTATACAGCTGTAGAGTTCTCAGTTTGGGCGCAAATATATAAGAAATAATAACAATTGAAAATCTTCTTAAAAGCTTGTTTATAACTATTGCATAAATAAGTTAAAATTGTGGAGAAAGAAAATCTTTCGGAAGGTAAATCTGTTCCTGTCCACAAACTAAGCTCATATCATATATCGATTTAACCTAAGAGAACTTTTTGCTTAATCGGAACAAAGGTTAAAATTGTATACGATTACTTATGCATCTTTTAAAACATCCGAGACTCTGCTGACGAAACATCAATTGTTTTCCAGTCCTTTAAAAAAATTAAAAATAGGTTAAGCTTTTACTTTCATACTGTGGCATAAACCTTGCTTTTACCAGCACAAGAAGAACCTTTAAGTTTTAGTCCGACATCGAACTTCTAATAAAGTTTTTGTGAAAGAAATATTTTTGAGAAATTAGAGGCAAATTCTCTCTCTCTCTCAAATTCATCTATAATGTCTTTTAATTTATACTGTTAAAGTATAGTATAGTTTGACATAAACTAGTTTTTAAACTCCGATCAAAGAAAATACTACGATTGCAGATATAATTCCATTAAGCTCGGCAATATAGACACTGTACACTCCCACTGAGGCAACACATTTCAGCCACCCAATCAACTGGACATGGACGAATTTCGACATTTCATTCCATTGTGACGGACCAACAAAGCGTACTTTGTGGTATTGTTGCGAGGAAAATATGATGGACGGATATAAGTACATATACAGTTATACTCTGATGTAAGTACGTTTGGATTTTTCTCTTATATACGAGGGCTCGTTTTCACGTACGCAGCATACAAAGGAGTGATAGTATTAACACAAATTATTTATACATCTCAATGAACTCCGCTCTGCTTTCATTTTTGGAATTACTCTTCAGAGGATTGAAGCTAGCAGACCTTTATCGGATCGAAGTTCTATATAACCCCAATCTGATTCTCGTAAACGAACGGATTGTCGGTGACATTCATATTGTTGGAGATGTGACCTCGATTCATCATAGAAGCCGACTTCTTGTAAGTCTTTGGTTCGTTTTAGATAACTTGTGTCTTTTTTACATCACATTCCAGATCAGGATCACCCAAAAGTGCTCAACTTTCTTTTCATGAAATTTTTATGAAATTGAAAAATATGTGCAGTCACAGTCAACAAGAATTTTTTAAGATGATGTTTAGGAGACAGCCCTGTGCGACTATGAAGTTTAGGAAAACGAAAAAATGTATTTGACATTTTTAATAGCTAGAATAATGCGCTCGGTTTTATCAGCTAACTTTTTAACATTTCGAATGTAAATTCAAAATGCCACTCTCATAGAAATCCTCGACCGCATTAGTAACTAGGTTCGTCTTCTACACGGTTCTCTGCGTAGTTTTCACCAGCAAAACCATTCGCCATAGACAGAAACAGGTATAAATCATTCAGACACAGGGCCGGACAATAAAAACTCCCACCTTCCTTCAGAAGGCCGAAATGGAATCGACGATCGTATTTACATTTTCAGCTTGGTTTGGCTTGCGTTTTCGTCCTTATCGAGGCGTATTTTTCCTGTGCTGATGTCCATCTTGGACTCCAACAACACTCAGTCACGTCTGTCACAAAATTGTCTGAGTAATTCTCTTGGTAAGAAAGCTTTTCCCCTCTCTTACTCGTACATACAACTCAAGATATTGGTTACTAAAGCCATCTAATGGAAATATAATGGATTTCCTTTTACTAGGCCTGTTACTTACGAAAAAGTTAACGACTATTCAAACAATCCTCATAATATGTGATAAACATTAATATTTTGATATTGCCTTCTTCCCTTAGATATACACACATATTCAAAATCATTCGCACGGAAATTACCTACGCGATAAACAGTTACAATGGTGACTTAACGGAACACCTATAGTATATATACACACATACTTATATAAGTGTTTTTATTTTCCTGGAATTGTATACGAATATACACATAAGGGTGGGTCAAAGGGTTCTTAGACACCGCTAAGAAAGTCTAACCAAGTATGAGCTCTTAATTGTAAAGTCAAGTTCCTCCGGATTACAAGTAAAATTTGTTTTCTTATAATTTTTATAACTCAACGACAAAAATGTCATTAAATCCGAAAACTTAAAGCTTTGTAGGAAAAATTATCCTTTATAAAGTGGGATCCATTTTAAGGTTCTATTACTTTTTCAAAGAAAAGATACAGAGATGTCAAATTAAATAGGCATTTATTTTTTGAAGACTATCTCTTTCAAATATTGGCCGCGGCTATGTCTCAGATTGTCCATTCATTGAGTCCAATTTTCGTTCGTTCGAGCATTTCGATTGGTAACTGGCGAATGACACGCGTGATGTTTAGCTCCAAGGCCTGAATCGATGAGGGATTGTCCACATAGACATTAGACTTTACATATCCCCACAGGAAAAAATTTAATGGTATGATGTCATAGGACCAGAAGGTGAAATTATCTGTTCATCGAAGTGTTCATAAATCCATTGTTTGATGCGAAGTAGTTGCCGACATCACGAGCTTCAATTTCCGGTATCAAATGTCGATTATCATGGCGCTATAACGCTCGGCGTTGACGACTTTGTTCTAACCGGCATCATTTTTGAAGAACTAATGTCTGATGAATCCATAACCTCTCCAAACCGTTGTTCTTCTGTATTAAATGGCAGCTTTTGATTCTCTTCGATTAAGCCTCATCGCTGAAAAAAATTTTGCTCGAAAACGTCGGATATTCTTGAACCTTCCCGCTACAATTAAAAGCTCATGCATTGAGAGACTTTCTTAGAGGTGTCTAAGAACCAATTTTTCAAAGTACTAACCGAAAAAAGTATTTTCTTCACACACCCTAATAGTGCATGATATATGGTATTTATATATCACTTAATTTAATATCCTCCCATATAAACAGTGCAAATCAATGAAGCTGGACGTCCAACAACTCTGTAGTATAGAGTAGCTACCTGAAGGACTACAACCGAAGAAGAAATGTGAAGAACAATAAGAGTACACACGGAATTCCGGTGTATACGACGATAAAATTGCTCATGTATGCAAGAGTATGTATTTATATATTATCTGTATATTTATTTCTCGCGGCAGATGCTCACGATGATAGGCGAAGTCGGCGGCCAAACTGGATTATAAATATCAAAGACTAAAAATGAAATTTGTAAAGCGAAGTTGTACAGAATTTTTAACTGAAACTCAATTAAGTTAAGAGAAAACATTAACTTCGGTTGCTCCGAACCTTTAATACCCTCATAAATAAAAGGTTCCTTATAAGATCTTGATTCCGATCGTTCATACGGCAGCTATATGCTATAGTAGTATTTCGGCTGCTTCGGCAAATGAGCAGCTTCTTGGGTAAAAAAGGACATGTGGAAAATTTCAGATCGATATATCAAAAAATGAGAGACTGGCATATACATATATAGACAGACTACAATTTATTTTTTAATTGCACTTCTCAAAGGAGAAAATTAAGAGATCAGAATATTCGTTTACTAGTATTTTATTGGGGCAGAGCGTTATGTTGGCTAAGAGTAAGATAGTGCCGTAATTTCTTCCGCCAATGCCTCCGACTAATTCAGTATTAAGTAGTTCCATATATTAGGACAATCTGACGTAGTAGAAAATTGTAATGGTGGAGAACTTTCAAGATCTTGTATTTTGATGCCTTCACGCAGATAAAGGATGGGATTTTATCTCTCGAAATGGTTTCTGAAGGAATGCTGCTAAGGGGATGTCCCTTGATCTCTAGGAAACTTTAAAGCTGCCACAGTTTACTAGATTCAAGTACTGAGCGAGTGTTCAATGACGATCCAAACAAGAATTGCATTTTCACAACCACTTTCTTTTCGATATTCGATCGATAATCAGATCTACCTTTTTTTTCTTCAGTATGTTCAGTAGTAACATCTTAAAGATAATATGTAATAGGTTTATACGACTGTGCCGTCCACCTACTATATATATAAAAAACAAAATAAATTATGCTAAGTATAGAAATGCATAAGCCTCTTTATTTGATTACACCTCTAACTTCAATTTTCCTCCGTAACTTTCTAATAACTTCTTTCAGTGCTCCCTCTTTTGGTCAACAACTCGTTGGTCTACATCTTTACATAGTAATGATCTCTCAGAAAATAAAGAATATTCCAAACTTTTACCGCTGACCACGGAGGCAGTAAACGCTTCCCTTTTAACACAATTTATTTTTTCCTTCAACTTCTTATCGTTTTAATTAGTTTCGAAAAGTTTTCCACGGACATTCGCTTCGCTTGCAACGGCACTCGCCCGCATATTTACCTAAACGTATGCAAACAAAATCATCGACCAACAAATGTAGTTATGAATATATTCATCCTAGAGGGGCATATTACCACCGGCTGGCGCCTAATGATGACCAACAGTTGGGGCAGTAGCAGTTGTTTAGATAATAGTAGAACAAAAACAATACTTATTGCAGATAAATACTTGCGTAAAATTGCCGTAATTACGCAAGTGAAACAAATGAGAGTATAGAAAAACCGGAGTAATTATTGCATAGACTGTAATCGGATAAGCAAACAATATGAAGTGCATTGGATAGTAGTGTCTAATAAAAAATGAAGTTAAGAAATATGCAACTGCATGCACTAATTAGAAATTGTATTTGCTGAATTGAATTTAATGCAGCAGAATTATATTTTTATTAAATTTTTGAACTGAATTCAGTGCGGCACCCATACGGCTTTAATTTTGGGTGGCTGAATTTTAATTTCATTAAGCTGAATTATAATTTTATTAAGCTGACTATAATTTTATTAAGCTGAAGTAATTTTACAACTAAACTCAGTGTAGAGTTTATGCCTTTAATTTATGCAGCCGAATTACAATTACGTTAAGCTGAATTGTAATTTAAAAGGATGAATTTCATTTTGTGACTTACAGCTGACTTCAATTTTTTGCAACTAAATAGAATTCTAGCCGTAAGCGTGCAAAATAAGAATTATAAACAGGGTTTGTCCAGAAAGTGATAGGACTGATTTTCTTTCGCCGCGACAGTACTTCGGTGCACCGACTGGATTCGGTAGAGGGCGTTCCTAGCTAATGAATGAGCGGCTGGTCAATTTTTTTCAAACACCTGGAGAGACAGGACAAAGATGTTTCTGTAAATGGTGCAAGCCGAAAATGCAGCGTTCGTTAAAGCAGAGGTACGCGATTAAATGTTATGTGAAACTCGATAAATCTGCTCCACAGAGACGTTTGATAACAATCATGCAGGCTAACTCAAGTTTTGAATAACGTAATCACAGGTGATGAGTCATGGATCTTTGGGTATGATCCCGAGGAAAAGAGTGGCACATGCCGACGTCTCATCGCCGCAAAAAGGGAAGTATGAGCAAATCCAAAGTGAAAACGATGCTCATTGTTTTTGACATCAAAGGCATCGTCCACCATGAAATTGTTCCTCCTGGACAAACCGTCAACGCCAAGTTTTACGTGGAAGTCCTTAAGAGACTCAAATGAAGGGTCAATCGGGCTCACAGCCGAGTGATAGTTGTACCACAACCACGCCAAGGCCGGCATCCAAGCGCTTCCGCCACCAGCCCCGCCCCCTAGCCATTTTCGGTGTCCTTGCCTGAAAATGTCGATGAAAGGCAAGCATTTTGAGACGACAGAGAGGATACCAGCGGCATGCAACTCGGCTCCCAAAGCTATTCCGGAGAATGCCTTCCGTGACGCCCTCATTGCTTGGAAAGGAGCATATTTTGAAAGTTTTTAAAGAATAGTTCTATACTTTCCGTATTAAAATCTTGAGGCGCTGAATAGAATCCTAACCGTCTATATTAGCGAAAAAACATGTTTTTAAGTTTTAATGTTTTTCATGGTGTTGCATTTTAAAGCGCTGAATAACATCGTTAAGTTCGGTTTCACCTTATACAAACAAAATTAAACAATTGATGATTATTTCATTGCAGTAAAAGGAAATAAATAATTGCAAAAGGGTTTTTACAAGCTGAATTAAGATACAGTTTATACTGAAACGTTCACTGCTAATCCTTTTTAAACGAAGGTATAAAGTTATACTAACTTTTTGTATATGTTCACACATACATAAAAGAATTCTTTGATTAAACTTAAGCGAAGTTTTTAGTTAATATCACTTGCCACTCAACAAAAAAATTTTAGGCTGCATTCATGCGACGGCAAAAATAAGCTGAATCGTCTCCACATATAATTCAGCATAGATTTAAGGCGTTAAATGAAGTACTGCTGTAATTTAACATGCGCTGAATTTAAAACAGGCCTATGCAGCACAGCTAAAAAGTTTTAAAATTGAATAAAACTTATTACGATTATATAAAATTACATAAGCAATTAATAACTACAATAGCGCGTTAACTACCTAGTAATAGTAAAAGTGAGAAATTAATATCAAAAACAACTTATAGTAACGTGTAACACGCAGACAACAGCAACAAATAACCCCCTGTTGTAAGTTGATTAATAACTTATGTTTGGCAAATTAGCATTGAGTGGTGGAGAGCAGCAAAAAACTTTAACATAATTAGGTGAATTTGTGTGTACATTGTTGTTATTTAGCACTGTTTAATGAATGATGTTATAGTAAGATATCTCGCTTTCCGAGCAAAATGAAGGAGAATTATTAATGTGGTGTAAAAATTAGAATAAAAATTATAGGCCAAATTAAAGGCATAGTAACAAATAAATTCGAAGAAATTATATAAATAAAAATAAACTGGAAACGCTGTCAAAACTTTAAAAAATAAAAAAAAATACTTTTAAAAGTAATGAAAAAAGTATTATATATAACATGTACATAAAAATAATAAAAAATTATGCACATACATATAATATATGTACAATAGGGTGTTTTTTTTCTTTTTTGAACTATTAATTTTTTCAATCCCGTCACGAAGTTTCCTTGGAAACACCCTAAAAAAATTGCCTGAAAATTTGTGCATAGAAAATATACTACAACCGTGATTTTTTATCATTAAATTTCTACAGATCAGAGGTTTTTATGGCACCGCTTTCACTTTAGACGGATATTTCTCAGAATTGCTCACTCTACAAAAGTGCCCAGTGCAACAAAGTTGTAACTTACACCGACGAGGTAGTACGAGGCTCTAAACCTGACTTTTCCACGAAATTCGCATTTTTTTTTATATACATATATTTCGTAAGTGACAAGAGCTATAGAAAAAATGTACACGACTTGTACTTGTAGGAAATTTTATATGCTACAAAAAAGTTCCCAAGGTCAAAATCGCTATCATTACTACTTCTCGCGATATTCGTCTGTTTAAGTAAGGCTTTATAGAATTTTAGATGGTATATAATAAAAAATAAATACATATAAATATAAAAAATAACAAGCAAGGAAGGGCTAAGTTCGGGTGTCACCGAAAATTTTATACTCTCGCATGATAAAGTGGTAATCGAGATTTCAGGCGTGGTTATGAACCGATTTCACCCATATTTGGTACATGTCATCACGGTGTTAAGAAAATATTATATACCGAATTTCATTGAAATCGGTTGAGTACTTCCTGMGATATGGTTTTTGGTCCATAAGTGGGCGACGCCACGCCCATTTTCAATTTAAAAAAGAAACCTGGATGCAGCTTCCTTCTGACATTTCTTCCGTAAAATTTAGTGTTTCTGACGTTTTATGTTAGTCGGTTAACGCACTTTTAGTGATTTTCAACATAACCTTTGTATGGGAGGTGGGCGTGGTTATTGTCCGACTTCTTCCATTTTTGAACTGTATATGGAAATGCCTAAAAGAAACGACTCTATACAGTTTGGTTGACATAGCTATAGTAGTTTTCGAGATATGTACAAAAAAGTTAGTAGGGGCCGGGGCCACGCCCACTTTTCCAAAAAAATTACGTCCAAATATGCCCCTCCCTAGTGCGATCCTTTGTGCCAAATTTCATTTTAATACTTTATTTACGGCTTAGTTATGACATTTTATAGGTTTTCGGTTTCCGCCATTTTGTGGGCGTGGCAGTGGGCCGATTTTGCCCATCTTAACTTAACTTCTTATGGAGCCAAGAAATACGTGTACCAAGTTTCATCATGATATCTCAATTTTTACTCAAGTTACAGCTTGCACGGACGGACGGACAGACGGACAGACAGACTTCCGGATTTCAACTCTACTCGTCACCCTGAACACTTTGGTATATATAACCCTATATCTGACTCTTTTAGTTTTAGGACTTACAAACAACCGTTATGTGAACAAAACTATAATACTCTCTTTAGCAACTTTGTTGCGAGAGTATAAAAATTTTATCAATCTCCCAAGGAATAAAGTCAGGCTACTGGTCGCCTTCTACACTGGCCATTGCAAACTTAAGAAGCATTTATTCAACATGGGCCTAGCTTCTTGTGCCAATTGCCGGTTCTGCGAATCGGAGTCTGAAAGTCCAGAACACCTGCTAATGGATTGTACAGCAGTCTGTAGACGTAGGACTAAGGTCCTTGGATCCATGTTTCCAAGTCGATTACGCCCATCTACGAACTCGAACTTTTTTTGTACCAACGAACCCACGTACCAAGCTATATCGATATATCTGAACGGACAGGCAGATAGTCAACCGGATTTCAACTTTTCTCGTCATCCTGATCACTTATACATATGTATGTAACCCTATATCTATCTCGATTAGTTTTAGGTGATACGTACAACCGTTAGGTAAACGAAACTACAATACACTGTATCAACTGGTTGCAAGAGAATAGAACTGTGGTACATTTATTCCTGCATATCATAAGTATATTTTTGGACAAAATCTATAAATTAATGAGAAATTTCAAACATGATGCAATGTAACAAATATTCCGGATGCATTACAGAACATTATATTTTGCTCGTATGAGCAGTATGTATAAAAAATCTGCATCTTCTACTATTTCGAGACGGTTTATTAGCAATAAATTAGTTGCAAAATTTATGATTTTTCATTAATTTATTTTTTATTTTCGGAAAAAATTAGACAATGATTACAATGTGCGGATTACATGCTCATTTGAAAAAAATCAATATGTATCCGATACTGGCATTTTAGCAATACACCAACATGTCAGGCTTTTTTGCATTTCATTTTAAAATGCGTCGCACTTCGAGAATAACTATAAATCAATGCGTGTGTAAGATATATACAAATCTAATTAGTATAAATATTCAAATGAAGTTTACATATTTTTTATATTTACAATTTATAAATTTTTTACAACATGCATGTGAGTTTTTGTAATATAGAATCTATTTTCTGTTACTAACCACGCAAAGAAGTGCCGATATGTTGGTGTGCATTTAAAGCAGTTAAGAAGCAGTATTGCACACATATTGAATTTTGTCGCTCATCATGTTTACATTTACTTACTAGATTATATAATATTATATATATAATTTGTTGTGTTCTACCGCCATTGTTATTGCTTCTTTTGGTGGTGCTTTGATATATAGGAAAGTGCTGCATAATTCAATCGTGCACGACTGAAATTTATATTTTCTTATACAGATAAATTCCAACGACTATTATATATGACAAAGAGGCTTTTCTTTGCACATGCGCCAAATTAAAATTGTATAAACTAGAAATCTTAAAACTAAGTTCCCGTTAACAACCGATTGTTTTATTACTTAATTGAGTTGAGTAATTCATATTGTCGATTATGGGCATAGATGTAAGCAAATGGAATAATAAAACGCACTCTAAAATTAGCTCACGCCCAAATGCCTTTAACCATGTAACCATGCTTTCGATCAACCACTCTTAATCGTTTAAGCGTAAATTCATAAGCGGCACAAAAAACTTACTACTGCACACGTCTATAAAACGAGTCTTTTTTTTATTTCCTTTTCATTTGCTTTATCCTAACTACATGCCAATTAATTGTTAGCCACACTTTTCTACCTCTGCATATTTGTAAGTGCCGATGCAACGATTAATATCTCATTGAGGTATTGGAAAATGATTGGCTCTTGTATGGCATATGGTTGTAACATTTTAAAATCACGCAGACAATTGATCATATGGCGAATTTGTTGCCTGCAGACTGGTTCACGCACACGCATAGTCGGAATGGTGAAATCTTTTACTTTTCGCGATGTCAATTCGCTATTTACAATGTTCATTGTTTGGTGGGAAGCCAATTCTGCGGCTACGCGCGATGCTGCATACCGGCTAAGTGTTTGACTTTCTTCACTATCGTCCACCTCAATATCGTCTGCTGATTCATCAGCTGAATCAGTGGTGGAATCAGTTTCTGCATTGCCACTTGATGGCAACGAATTGCTGATAGAGGGATGCTTCGGTTTTCGCTTACGGCGTATGGCTTTACCGGGATCGGCGACCAATGAAAGGTATTTGGGTATGGAATTTTGAAAATCTGATGCATTAAATATCGTTAGATCGTCGTGATGCCCAACAAAAGCTTCAGAAATGTATGAAATTATGCCTATGGGAAAAAAATGAAATTGATTTTAAATTATTGCAATTATTACGGAAATATCCTAAATACTCACCAGTGGGTGTAATGCTGAAAATAAATTTGTAATTGCTACAATCATTCGGCATTAGACGTGGCATATCTGTCTCAACACATTCAATCAGCGACTGCACATGTGACAAAGTCGAACGGAAGGGAAAAGGCAAATTTTTATGTCGGTCATAATATTTTTTGCTCTCAGGCCAACGCACAAACAAACGTAAATAACGAGCCAATTTAACCACAGTGCGAGCAAATATCTGCTGCACTTCTGTTTCGCTCAGCTCAAAGTATTCGGCTAATAGTGAGAATTCTTCATTTTGGCGCATCTTCTTCAAGGTCAAATAGCAATCGGTTGTTGTTATATTAGCAGTGGTGCAAATTATATTCTTCAGTAGCGGTAAACGATTAGCCAAAACACCCAAATGTACATAAGGATTCTTCTCTATCAACTCAAGCGTTACACTCCGTATTGAACGTTTGGGAAATTCACGTTTTATAACAATAGTTGGACGTCGCACTTGAAGTGTTGTGCCTTGTGATGTGACAGCATTAAATGTGTTTCCCGCGGGCGTAATCGTCGTACCAATTCCACCATTTATGCTGTTAGAAGAAGCAACTCCGCTTGCTTGTATAATTGTACTAGGCGGTAATGAGCTGATTGTAGCGCCGATCTGTTGCTTTTTGGTTGGAGTAGTGGTAATGGTTGTACCACCAGGACCACCTATGGTCTGTTGCCATTGAAAACTGGTTAACGGTGTGCCAGCGCTGGCAATTGTTTGCAGTGAATATTTTGTTGATTTGAAAGGAGTTTCTATAAATTAAGCAGATATGAGCAATATTTTAAACAATTAAGTAACACATACTTACCAATAGATGATGTGTTGCTGCGTTTCATTATGGCAGGCTTTATAGTAGCAGGTATTTTATTGATAATTAAATTTGACCCAGCTTCCAATTTCAATATAGGTTTCTATGAAACGAAATTAAATAAGTTAGCAATGACATAAAACAAATGTCTCTAACAAAAGCACTTGTTGAACTCTAAGCTACGAAATTTATAGCTAATATTACTTAACATACACAGGCTTTTTATATATTGAAATAAATAATGCATGTTATCTGCTGGCCCAAACAATTTCCACATTTTTGCTGCTGTGGCCTTGCTATTGACAAAAGGGCGCCATCAGCAAGTTACACACTTTCTAAGCAATTCTTTGTTCTTTCAACCATAAGAAATCACTATTAACAATAGTAATAACAATATTTAATAGTCACCTAAACAATGCAATATTATTTTTAAAAAGTTTTTATCACAAACAGATTAAAATCACTACAAATTCGAAGAAAATTAAATGCAGCGCGTTGTTCACGAAATTTGTGAATTAGATCTTATGCTCTAATGTATCACTCTCTCTTTTCAATAGAAAAAGAAAAAAGTATAATACAACGTGGAGATCTCCGTTAGTGCTGCCATATTTTAGTTAGGTTTAACGAATTGAGCAAGCTTAAAAATAATATATCATCTACAGAAATAGTAACAAAAATTTTCTTTAATTTTTTATGAAAAAATTGGTTTATAAAGCTTTTAAAAAAATTAACGATTTCACACACAAGACCTTTGACCAATTTGGTGTGCACACATATATATATTTGTTGATAAAGTATATAAATTAAAAAGTTTTCGATATTCTGCTTAAATTCTGCTGTTTTATATCCGCTCACACTTAACTAAATATATACGTATATATAAACATATATTAGACAAAATAGGGGAATCCTACTCACACAGCCTAAATAATAAATATGTGACCTGGTCTACGAAAAGGGAGCTAACGTGCGAAAACTAGTTTATGACTTTTTGGATTCTATCACGTGAAAAGCATCTCATCTTCCATCCGAATCAACTAAGATTTTTTGACACCTAAACCCCCTTTCCGAAGACCAGGTCACATA
>NW_017534520.1:274260-297882 GCF_001853355.1 Bactrocera latifrons | reverse complement strand
GCCCAGACCTACAACAGATACGACTTTCATTGTTCAATAACACTAAACCATCTGACTATCTCAAAGCGACAAATGACCGTAGTATTAACCTAATTGCAAAATTTGTAGCACTTTCTAAATTAAATATATAAAAATACATAAGTATAACCACTATCCTTAAGATCTTAAAAATAGATATCCTAAAWGTTGTATACACAATATATATCATTATTTCTTCTTCTTTAAACGATCATCTTCTCATATACTAACATAATACACCTAGAACTTAATGTATACTTAAGCCGAAGGCCCTGGCAGCCAGTGCTTTAGCTCGTAAGTGAGGTAATTATTTATAATTGTTTCTCTTTTAAATAAATAAATAAAAATAAAAATATCTTTTGATTGGTTATTGTGATTTTTGACTGTGATATAAAAAGTTTAATATTTGTTATCGACATTTTTATTTTCAGTTAAGTTTATATACATCTTTAAATAACGAAACATAACAGCTGATTAGACCTGTTCGTTTGCAAATGTGCATTGTATTTTTGTGAAAATCTCGTACTAAGTTGGAAAATCGTTTCACGTCAAAAATTGTCTCTAATTTAAAATCTCAAATTTAAAGAATTGTGATTGCATCACAGAAGTCCGGTATAAAACCAAATATTGAATAAATGAAAGAGACAATTCACGCAAATCAAATCAACCCTGCCGAAAAAATTGTGAGGTATCAAAGTTCCAAACCGAATGCAGAGAATTTTATTAAGGGCATCGCTGGTTTATCTATTTAAAAATAGCAACTTTTTTACAAATATGCCAAATCACGAAGTCTTTTTTTAGAAGCTTATTAAAATGGAAAAAACACTAAAAGTTACAAACTTTTAATGCGCAACCACTTTCATACAATAAAAACCTTTGCTGTAAGCACCGAGAACACATTGACACACACATATTCATATGCACACTCTATTCTGCATTTTTAGATTGGAAATTAACAAACCTTTGCAATTTGTTGTTGCTGTTGAGGCTGCAATTTGCTTTTTATTAATATCGCTGGAGTTGGTGCGCCGGAAGCAGTAGTTTCACTACTCCCAGCCTTGCGATATTTCACTACGGTCAATGCCATTTTACAATTTGTTTGCGTCTGTGTAATTTTTGCTGCAATACTTTAGAGGAGCATCACAAAGCGCTACGTTTGCGCCAAAATTATATATGTATTCGAACTAAAATTGGCGTAGTTATTCCACACAGGTAATTCAATTTTCATTACGACTGAGTATACTTTGCTGAATTCACAACATTTTTGCACAATTTTTCATTGAGAAATTAAATCGAATTAAGTTTTCACGGTTCCTTGCTTTTGAGAATCGTCACGCAAATTACGAAGCTTGCAAATACAAATATCAGTGTGGTGAGCTTTCTTTGTATTGGCTTACTTGGGTTGCCTTCATTCTGAGTTCATGGTTACTTAAGAAATAATTCGTTACAGTTTTTCTATTTTAAGAATCAGTAAAAATCAAATATATCCAAGTAAATACAAAATAATAAATCAAAAGAATAATTATAAAATAATTAAATAAAAACAAAGAAAATATTAAAATTTAAAATAATCATAATATTTTTTTTTAATATATATTTATTCGCAATCTATCAAATGACAATCAGCAAATTTTTTAAATACATTAATAGTGACAGGATTGATTGTTCTCCATTGAGACTAATCGATATATTCGTAAATTATTTATTTGCTTAAACTTCTTAAAACTACTTAAAATCTATATGGAAGATCCAAAATGTGAGTTCGTTTTAAACGTCTAACATCCATACTGTAGTCTAGTAAACTTATTGCAGTAAGTTTTCATGATTAGACAATTTATCCAAATACTTTCGCCAAGATTTGCTGATTTCGTCTTTAATAAAAGGTATATTTAAGTCTTTATGGATTTCGAAGTTGCTCACAAACCAAGGAACACTTACAATGCTTCTTAAAGTTTCGATTGATATCTTTGGAGGATTTCAATGTTGGATATACTCGCCGTACCCCATAACTGCATTGCATACGTCCATATTGGCTTAAGGATTGACTTGTAAAGTCGTACTTCATTTTCAAGGCTAAGTTGAGATCGCTGACCTAAAAGACAGTACATTTTTTTAGTTTTAAATTTGAGTTGCTTCGTTTTTTCTTTTATGTGTATCTTCCAAGTGAGTCGTCTGTCCAATTAAATACCAAGGTATTTCACAGTTTCACTTTCAGGTATTATGGAGCCATTTAACGTTACGGGGGGACATTTCTCAGTAATTAACGTAAACGTTATTTGAACAGATTTCTGTGTATTTATTTCTATCTTCCAATTCTTTAGCAATTTTTCAACAATATTAAGTTTTTTCTTGTAAGTGAAGTGAGGCCACACTAGGATTAAAACTGATCTCGATAAATGCCGTATCATCAGCATAATTTGCTACCTCTAAGCCATTAGCGATCGGTAGGTCAGCTGTAAATATTGTATATAACACGGGGCCCAAGACGCTCCCTTGGGGAACTCCAGTGTCAATCAAATAAAGCTCAGAAAATGCATATTTTTCCTTAACATGGAAGGTACGATTGCTTAAAAATGATTTTATAAGTAAGTAGTAAGGCGCTGGAAACCATTTTTTTTATTTTGTAAAGTAACCCTGGGTGCCATACTTTATCAAATGCTTGTTTAACATCTAAAAAGACCCCTGCAGTATTGCTTACATTCGAAAGCATTTGTGATAATTTTAACAATTCGATGACATTGCTCAGGAGTTCCATGCCCCCTTCTAAACCCAAACTGGTGTTGAGGTAATATGTTTTGGTCCTCTAAAACAGATAACATTCTCTTTAAAAATATCTTTTCAAATATCTTAGAGAAGGTCACCACTAAACTAAATGGACGGTGTGAAGAAGGGCAGTGCTCCGGTTTATTGGGTTTTGGATCATTATTATTTCAGCGTATTTCTATTGACTTGGATAGTGGTCGAGTCTGAGCATAGCATTGTAGATGTAAGTAAGTAGTCTGATACATTTTTTGGGCAGGTGTCTACAAGTAAGACCATCAATTTTATCAAAACCAGGCGATTTATTAAGTTTAATTTTCTTTATCTCAGTCGTTACTTCCTTGATAGAAATTCTTCGAATAGGCAGGCTCATCTGGCAAGGCGATTCTAGGAAGTTTTGTATTTCAGTAGTGTTTTCATTATCTGGAATTACATTTGGTCTAAAAACTGAATGTAAATGATAAGCAAAAGCTTCATCTTTCTCTTGATTATCTCTGCACCTGTGACCATAACTATTTTCTATAATCGTGTTTCTTCTAGTGGGTCTCTTTAGATATTTGGTTACCATCCACCGATTATGTTCAGGGTTGTTTGCATGGGGATCTAAATTCCTTAGGTACTCTGATGTTTCTTGATCTTTTATTTCTCGCAGTTTGGACTTCAAATCATTGGTTGTCTTGTTCAAAACTCTTTTGTCAAGAGGACTCCGACTAATTTGCCACCTTTTCCTGAGTAGTCTTTTCTCTTTTATTAGCCGTCTTAGGGAACGTTCAGGTATTACGTAACGCAATTTGGGGGGAGGGGGGTCTCGTAAAACAACACGTTACGTAACATTATTTCTTTTGCTAAATAAGAAAATAGCGAATTAAAACTCAAAAGATGGCAACCCTTTTCGTTTACGTTTTACGGAGAATCACTAGATTGTATTGTACCTCATTTAATGTGGTTATTGTTGTCAGTATTCGTTAGTGTTTATGCAGATGCTCATCGCTGTAGTTGGTGTTATTAAAGTGAATTTTAGTGTTCGAATACTGTAATGTCTTCAAAAGAGGGAGTTTTGTATCATCAGCTGTTCTTGGCCTATAAAGGCTCTCATGCTAACTTGCCAGCGCAACTGTGTCAAAAAATTGCCAACGATATTTGGAAAATGGCTAAAGAAAAACTAAAAAATAAATAAAAATTTATAGAACATATAAATGATATTATACGACAGTTGAAGGTGAAGGCCACGAAGAAGAAAGCAACAATGCTTAGTTATTTTACACAGGTAAGTTTACTTATAAAACGTAATTATGACAAGTATTATAATATGTAATACAAATCTTGATTTTTCAAAAACTGGTCATAAGTTCATAAGTATTATTTATTTCTAGCTACTTATGGAAACTTCAAGCACGCCAGCACCACGCCCAGGCACGCTTAGGCCCAATGTTCCCTCGACTTCACTTGCTCTTCAACAAAAACAGKTGCATCTGCTTGTATATTATGTTCCTTTTTATCGCATGTGCCAATATTACCTATTTCTAATGTTAACATCTTGATTTCTATAGGATTCGGGTGTTGTAGCTTCATCTCATATGGAATCGATTGTCGCAGTCACTGGACATAAAAGCACTGCCGTTAAAGGACAGATGAGCGATACCCACGATGAACAAAGTCGGAATACTGATGAGGAAATTGTGCAGACACCGTCTACGGAACCACATACGTCTTTGATTGATTCGGGCTTCACTAAAAATGTTACAAGCAAACCGGCTCAAGATGATCTTATGAAAAAAATTAGTCTACTGCAACAGAGAATAAATGTTCTTACTGAAGCAAGGGACACTCGAATAGCTAAAGATGATGTTCACGACGAAATAAAAAAGCTACGCAAAGAGTTGAAAGAAGAAGAAAAATGTTTAAAGAAAAAAGAGACTGCTAAACGTGCAAAAAAATTTCGAGCCAAAGAAAAACTGGAGAAAACTGAACGTCAGAGAAACAATCCTCCTGCAGCACAACCTCGAACTAGCTCTGGACAGCCCCCTTTAGTTGACTCGCAACCTGCTCTCCTAGAGACCATAATAAATATTGCCATTCATGGCAGCGCTGCTGGTGAACGCCGCCGAACAGAGATGATTAGGAGTTGTCTCACTCTGTCCGACCTGCATAAGGGGCTGTTGTTAACGGGATTCAAAATTTCTCGAAGCGGCACATATCTTCATTTACTCCCACGCGTTTCTAACACTCAAGAGGGAAGAAGGCACGTACGTACCGTACCCGTAAAGTTAGCAAGACCACAGACCGAGATGCACAAAAAGCACGAGGACGGGGAATTTTGCACTGCTACAATCAGGTCATTGGAATCTCTCGCGTCGCTTCTGGGACCGCAGCAAGTATTCGTTCTCTCACAAGATGATAAGGCACGTGTACCAATAGGTTTACCGGCAGTGAAAAGTCAGAGCCCTCTTCTAATGCATATGGAATACAGAATACTTTTACCTGATCATGACTGGGTCGTGGCAGAGAGGCACAAACTTATTCCTTCTGTATATGCCGGCGTCAACGTGGAACCAAAAAAATTCCGGTAAGGAAGAAGCTGTTGGGTACAGCGGGCCGACATACATATCCATAAGAAAAACTTTGCGATTGAACATTTTAAAAAATACAACTTGGACGCCCTGTTTATAGCGACTAATGCTCCTGGGCGGAGCGCATATAACCGAGTTGAGCGYCGCATGGCTCCCCTCAGCAAACGACTGGCAGGGGTCATTCTGCCTCATGAACATTTTGGTTCTCATCTCGACAACAAAGGAATTACTACGGATGTTGATTTGGAAAAACGCAATTCTCAGCACGCTGGAGAAACACTTGCAGAAGTGTGGAGAGAAATGAAAATTGACAATTACGACGTTTCGGCGGAGTATAGACAGCCCGAAGATAGCATGCAGGATCCAGCAGAACCAAATCTGGCGTGGTATAGCGTTCACGTCCGTGAATCGCAATATTTTTTACAGGTTATAAAATGCGCGGATGAATCCTGCTGTTCGCCACCGAGAAGTGCATTGAAATCTGTGTTTACGGATACTTTCATGCCGCCACCTTGCCCAATACTTCAAACCCCAAGCAAGCTCGTAGTACCCAGTTTGCCAGACAAGGGAACATCCAAGTTTTC
Organism: Bactrocera latifrons; assembly: GCF_001853355.1. NCBI lineage: Eukaryota > Metazoa > Arthropoda > Insecta > Diptera > Tephritidae > Bactrocera > Bactrocera latifrons. The sequence goes on along the minus strand of NW_017534520.1, from coordinate 291,950 downwards.
AACACTTCTTGTGAGGTTGTCACTTGATCTGTCACCTCCTCTAGAAAGGTTTAAGCAGATGCCTTACGACTTCTTTTGTCCATCTGTACAATCCGACCTAAAAATAAAGTATGTCCAAAATGTGGGATCTATTTCACATCTCACAGGAGTGTTCAAATGCACTGTCGTTACGTGCATGGCAAGATTGTCCAAGACAATTGTGAAACTAGAGTACGGCCGCAGCGCCTTGCTGCCAGAAGGGCAAATGAGTTTCTCTGCATTGTGCGTAGTTATGAAACATCGTCAGAGGATGCTGACTGGCTCGATGAAGATGAAGTTGACAAAAAAACGTTACGGTCCATTACGAGGGGGGAGGGGGGTGTAAAAAATCTTCAAAAATTGCGTTACGTAATACTTGAACGCTCCCTTAATTCAAGGGGAAGAAATGGTTTTTTAACTTCGGTAACACTTGATTGTGAAGTGAAAAGAAATCCCAGCTCATGAATAGTATTTTTAAGATTTTCAACTGCTAAGTCAATCTCATCGCCAGATTTTAGGGGTATATCTAAACTAGTTCGATTCACAAGCCAGTTTCTAAATACTGCTATATCTGTATTTTGCGTAATAATCTTATATGGTTTTTCCATACATGACACAGTAGTCCCAAAAGTTACAAATATTGGTGAATGATCAGAGTTTAAATCAAAGCTCTCCTTAATGTGGAGTTGGTGTTGTGATATACCTTTATACACAACAAAATCTAACAGGTCCGGTCTTTTTCGAAGGTCACTAGGCCAGAATGTAGGTTTTCCTGTAGAAATAGTTCAGTAATTGAACTTTGTTATACATTTAAATAGCTCAGTTACTCAGTCTAGATCCCCACCAAGGATGCTTAGCGTTATAGTCCCCTCCAGCAATAAAGTGGTTACCGAGACTTTGAAAGAATTTTTTATAGTCATATAAGGTACACCGCTGCTATAGATACATCAATATGCCGTTCCCACGACAGTCGGGTCTACGAAAACCGGAACGGACGCGGATTTTTATCCGGCCAAGGACCAGAGCCGTAACTAGGACGTGGCGAAGGTGGCACCCGCCACGGGCGCAACAGTCGCAGAGGCGCAACGTAGGTTGAGCCTACATACGCCTGACGAAATATCGGTTGCTGAGCGTCCGAAAGAGCTACCGTCTGAAACTGGCGCGTCATYCACGGCGGGCGAAACAAGAGACATAGGGCGCGAACGGACCGAAAAAACTGCAGCCAGTGCAGTGGGCAGCAATGCGGCAGTACCACACGTGCCAGTGCGAATGTAATCGTCGCGAGGCGCGCACAAAGCAAGGGCACCCGTGGATGTGCTATTCCAGAAATCGGGGGCGCCACGCTATTAGTGCGAATCTGTCAGTCCTGTTTCTGTGCCCACTGCCGGCCGTGCCGTGTGTTGTGCTATAGGGCAGTCAGCCATAATCTGTGTTCATCTGTGATCCAGGTGACAAAACGCATGCTTTTTTCAATAACATATGATGCAATGATGTAAAATTGTGCAAATTGTAGATTTTGTTTTCCATAGACAATGAGGACTATCGGAAGGTGCTTTCTGATTTTCGGTATAACATACGGTTTAGCCGGAAATACTAACAATTTTTGTCTTTCAAACGACACATACATGTTTTTTCTTCAGTTTTGGAATAAACATTCATTCCCCTCTAGAATAATATACAATGTGCATAAATTCCAAGAAAATAGTATTTGAAAATTGTATCCTAATCTAGCAATATCAACTACACATCAAGGTTCCTATTTATAATATCCATGGAAACTTGCCATTAGTCGTTTTACGTTATTGTATAGGATAATTAGTTCCTATTCCAAAATCAAGGAAAAAATATGTAAGTGCCATTTGAAAAACAAAAATTGGTAGTATTTCCGGTCAAAGCGCAACTCACTCAGGTCGAGCACAGATGACTAGTGACGGAGAGATTGCAAAATGTAAATGCAATTCTTTAGAAACACTGGGTTGATTCCTAATATACGGTATGTTCTTCCGGCTCGGCTCGGAGCTGCTCGACTCATAGCCGAGCGAACGTGAATGGAAGGTGCGCGGCGCGTAATTGATCTCCGCTCCCCACACTTGCGTATTCCACAAGCCGCATGGTGTAATGGCAAAGCGCTTGCTTACGGATCCAGAGGTCATGGATTCGAACCCTACCCCTCGCATTCTTTCTACTTTTTTCCTTTGGCAAGGACTGTCAATTCTGCCGTTACAACAACAACATACATCAATATGCATACATTTAATTTGAATAGCTGCAGCTTGTATATTTACTAAATTCACGTTATCAAGTTTTTAAAATTTAAGAGTGTTTTTAACAATTACTGCTAACCTCCTTCTTGCTAAAAATCATGGAAAAGATCATAGACCAGGAAATAAGATCGAAGGCTCTTATAACTGCACCCCTGCATGCAAATCAGCATGCGTACAGAGCAGGCAGATCGACGAACACCGCCCTTTACCAGCAAACCTCGGAGATACAGAACTCGCTGGACTCCGGGGAGATGACGTTATGCGCCTTCTTATACATCGAAGGTGCCTTTGACAACGCGTCCCACGGGAGCGTAGTAAGGGCACTGGAGAAAAGTAATGTGGCACCTACAATGCGCAGGTGGATAGAGGCGGTACTGCGCACCAGAATAGCTGAAACCACATCAGGAGGCACCAGTATTCGTCTCAGTACTACAAGGGGCTGCCCACAGGAAGGCGTGCTATCCCCCCTGTTGTGGAGCATAGTCGTGGACGAGCTGCTGGTGCTGTTGACTAACAATGGAATCCGCTGTCAAGGATATGCGGACGACATTGTTATTATAGCCAGAGGAAAATTTGTGAGTACTCTCTGCGATCTCTTACAAAGGGGACTAGGTCAGGCCAAGGGTTGGTGTAATAGTGTCGGACTAAACATCARCCCCTTGAAAACGACCATCGTCCCGTTTACGAGGCGCAGGTCTCTGCCGGGCCTAAGGAACTTRACGCYCGGAGGCAGAGAGATAGTGATGACAAATATGGTCAAATACCTAGGTSTCACGCTGGATTCCACGCTGAGATGGAAGCAGCACATCGACCTGACCATGGTCAAAGCTACAAAGGCACTAATGGTGTGCAACCGGCTGGCTGGTAGATCCTGGGGGTGCAAACCAAGGATTATCAATTGGTTGTATACTATGATAGTGCGACCAATTATAACTTATGAAGCGGTGGTATGGGCACCAAGAGCATTGCAATCGACGGTTAAACTTAAACTGTCGAAACTGCAAAGGCTTGCATGTGTCTGTATGACAGGAGCAGTCCGTACCTGCCCGACAGCGACACTTGAGGCCATGCTGGAGCTCACCCCGCTGCACCTAGTAATTGGTCAAGTCGCCAAGCACACTCTACTTCAAATGACAGCAGAGGGAACCGGCAAAGGTAAAGTGATCTCGTCCCAACGTATGGAAGAGCTAAGCGGCACCATACCACTGGCTCTTCTTCCTAGGGAGTGCATTACCAAAAAGTTAAACTTCACTAAAAAGTTTAAGATCACACTCGGCAACAAGGCCGATTGGAGCGACTCCGCTCTCGAGTTACTACTCAGGGATAGCTCGATCAGGTGGTACACCGACGGCTCGAAAACTTCGGAGGGAATTGGTGCAGGGGTCGCAGGACCACGTGCAAAACTCTCCATACCTATGGGAAGGTTTCCGAGCATATTCCAAGCGGAAGTATTTGCTATAAGTCGGTGCGTAGAGTTAAACCTCCATCGCGGCTATCGCAACGAACGTATAGCCATACTAAGCGATAGCCAAGCGGCATTCGGGGCGATCTCATCATACGAGGTAAAATCGCTATTGGTGCAGGAGTGTATAGATCGGCTGAATAGTCTGGCAGAATGCAACCAAGTGCACCTTATTTGGGTGCCGGGCTACAAAGGCATTGCTGGAAACGAACTGGCCGATGAGCTTGCCCGCGCTGCAGCATCCATCAACATGGTAGGGCCAGAACCCTTCATAGCGGTAGGTCGCCACACCATAAAGGAACAGTTCCGCAAGGATGCAGCARTGGGTAGGGAGATACATTGGCAACAACTTCCAGGCTTGCGTCACGCAAAGCTGCTAATGAAGGGTTACAACCTCAAGAGGTTTAAACTCATAATCAATCTCCCAAGAGATAAAGTCAGGCTACTGGTCGTAAAATATAAAATAAAAAATGAGAAAAGTTCAGCCCGGTGACCCATCTTTCTTTTTTACCTCAGCAAAAAATATTTCTCCAAACTTTTTTAATTTTTTAATATTTGCTTTAATAATGCTAGCAAATATACATAGATGTATAGTATATAAATAAATATACATTTTTTATATCTTTTATTGATAAAAAATAATGCATACATACAAAAGAAATACTGAATAACTGTATGAGGCAGTTAATTAAAATATTTGTATATATGTACAACAGGCAGGCTTGCAGCGAACTTCACTATTTTTTCTGTAGGCGGAGTTCGTACATCGTAGAAATTGAAATCGTAGATCTAATGGGATGTACTTTGACATGTATATGTAGGCAAGATTTGAATTTTATAGTCATATTTCAAACTCAACTTAAAAGTTGATTTAAGACTAAATTCCAAGTGGTCTTTTTCGAAAACGAATTTTTGAAATTAAGTATTTGGAGAAGTATTGTTGTATCGTACAAATTTGTGTTGGCAAACTGCCGGTTGTCAATGGAATGTTCGCTATATTTAGGTGACATCTATTGGGTCCCTTGCATTTGGTATATACTCCTCGCTAACATCATTTTCTAAATGAAACAGATTCCGTAAGCTCTCCACTGACAATTGCTTGAATTCCCAATTCGCTTGCTTTTGTTTGCCAGCATTAACGACATTGAATATATTCTCCTCTATCGTATTACAAACAATAAAACGATGTACCGTTGTTGATCTACATATAACAAAGAATAATATGAGCATTTTTTTCAATATCAAAACGCAAGTAACTACCTAGTCTGTCCGAAACGATGGACGCGTCCAATGGCCTGCGCTTCCTCGCCGGGATTTAGTATGGGTTCGACAAGAAAAACATGTGTAGCCTCTATTAGGTTTAAGCCATTGCATCCTCTGTGCAAAGGCATCAGCAAACAAGTGACGCCCAATTGTGGGTTCTGAAGGAAATATTGTCTGAATTATAAAAAAAAAAATACAAAAATATGTACTAGCTACCTTAAATTCCTCAATTGTGCGCGGCGTCAAGTTAAAGCGGTGACGTATGCCATTTTGTGTTAAAGCCATTGCAATTGGATGTAAAATTTCGGCCCATTGTGAGAATACTAAAATTTTTAAAGGCTGCACGTCTTTAGAGTGATCATGTTGCAGCTTTAAAATCAAGCGCACAATATAGGTAATTTTGGACGAATAGTCGCCGATGACTTGTATATTTGTTTCCGCAGAGATTGTGGGCGTGCGTGTGACGTAATAAATCCTAATAAAGTATATGTAAGTATATAGTAAATTAAATAATATATAGGTTTTCTTTTACTTTTCTGAATTTTGATGATTGCGGCAAATCGGACAACATAGCTTCTGATGTGTATTATATTGACGTATTGTTCGTAAACAAAGGAGACATATATTGTGTCCGCACTCCAATACAGCGTACTGAAATTTTAAATTAAACATTTTTTTTTTAAATTATGTAAATGCCATGGAAAATTTGGGTTTTGTGTAAAAACCAAATTAACATACCCGACTTTCGTCTTCTGATTGACAAATAGGGCATGGTCCAGTGTCAGCATCAGCCTCCAAATGTGTTATGTACTTGAGACGCGCAAGCTTCATAGCAAACTGTCGCTGTGCGTTGTACAGGTTCATTTGCTGCTCTAAAAAAGTGTCGTCCAGCTACGGTAAAAATAAGATTTTAAAAAGAATATTTATTCTAAATATGATTTTGCTATTGATTTGTATAAATGATAAGAAAATTAAAAAGAAAAAATCATGAAAGAGATAATCTCAAAAACTCAAAATTAAAAACGTTAGTTATAAATACAATACAAATATTAAAAAATAAAAATAAAAAATTTAACTTCGGCTGTACCGAAGCTACAATAACCTTCACAAATAAAAAGTTGCCTATGAAATAACTTAATTTTAATCGCTCAACTTGTACAAAATCTATATGTTATAGTGGTTCGATCAGAAAAATTTCTTCGGAAATTATACATATCTCGTGAAGATATCTTTGCACATAATAAAGTTTTCATGCACGGACTTCATAATGATCGGTCAATGTGAAAGACAGCTTTATTCGAGGTAGGATATCGGACCTGTGCCGATAAGGGAAAAGCTTCTTTGGGAGAAGAAAACGTTTGCGAATTTTCAGCTCGATATCTCAAAACGTAAGAGACTAGTTCCCGTATATACGCGGCCGGTCGCGCTGATAACTTTTATATAAACTGGATAGTCTTCGACGTTGCCTTGTGGATGCTACAAACTTCGTAGTCAACTTTATATACTCTATTTAGGGTATAATTACAGGTAACAGAAAATACATTTATTTTTCATAGATGTGCTTAGAAAAATATAACAGTAATTGGTAAAATTTTAAAACACAAAAACGTTAAGTTGTCATAATTTCAATTAAAATATTAAAAAACCAAAGTCATAATAACAAAAATTTAAAAGTCATAAAGGAAAATAAAAGCCGTCACTCAAGCTCTTAAAATGCATTAAAGGGAATGCATAACCTCAAATACATGAAAAAATCATAACTTAAAACACTATATAAAATAACATTATGGACGTAATATAAAAAATGTAAATAACAAAATATAATGTACATTTGTAAATCATAAAATCAGAGATTCATAAAATCTTCACAAAGAAAATAAAGTAAAATTAAAGTAATAACCTCATAATCAAGCAATTTGAAATGTGTCTTCTCCTCTTCATTTTCTGCCAGAGAAATTCGCATTTTACACATATCCAATTCATCATAGGCCTTTACTGTGTATTCAATTTCGATCCAGTATTTAATGAGCTTCTTACAAAGCTGCTGACGACATTCAATGGCTTCCCAATGTCTGTCCATTTGTTGCGAGAAACTAATGAAAGCACCTTTCGTGCGCAAAAAGCCAAATAATACTATGAAAATTAGAAAATGAAAATTATTAAAAAGCCGCTCTGACGATTTTAGTACACAAAATACTAACCTTTAATAAGCGCTACTTCAAAAGAGGGATTTTCTAAACCCTCCGTCATGTTAGTGGCTTCATCAACGACCTTATTGAATAATAGACATTCGTAATCATTAAGAGCGTTGCGAATTAGGCAAAGTTTACACAACTTAAGTTTCGACTTCTTCGATTTTAACTTGGATTTGTTCTTTTCACGATCCTTTTTATCGTCCTGCATTTATAATATTTATTAAAAATAAAAATATATTGGCATTAAAAATGATATAAACAGGGATTACAAAAACTACCACAATAGTCAGAGGTTTGTTTTTTAGAGAGTTTGTTAGAAAAATGAATTAATATTATGAACGAAGTGCAAGTTCGTTTCATTTATGGCGTTTATCATAATCCTGCCTCTTTCTTCCTTGGTATTTATAGTCTCAAAATCTTTTACTTACAAGTATATCATTGAGATGACAGTCATAGACGCTGCGTATAAATTTAGTCATATCACGCCAAATGGCTGGTGTATTTTTCGAGCGCACGGTTACGTTCATTGTGTAAAATTTCAAATTTTTAAACTCCCTATTCAAATGCGTTTGCGCGGCTTCGACCTTTTGATACCACATTACTAGTATATACAACATACCCGATATGCTTTGTAATTGTTCTAATTTCGGGTTGCCACCAAAAGCGGTTGCAAATTCATCGCGAAACCGATTCAACAACGCGATTGCAAACGCGTCATTAACCTCGCTAATTTTTTCGGCTAGCATATTAGTAAATTCTAATAGTGGTACATCGAGGTTCGTCTCCAACCGTTCAAGCGTGTCTTCTGCATTGCTGCAAGTCGTACGCATCGTTGTCATTGTATTCGCATAGGGTTCCAGATATTTCCACTCTAAGGCGTTGCAATCCTCCTCATATTTGGACAGCACGTCGGCTGACAATTGCTTGACTTTGGCAGGTGAGATGTAACAAGCTTGCTGTATATTATGCAATGCGTGAATTTGGAGCAAACTGTCGACACTGGATGATAAAAACAAAAATAATATTTACGAAGGTGAAACTAAACTGTATTTAATATAACATACGAAATGTTGATGTCTTTGTAATCGCGCGCTAAACGCAACACCATTTCATAGTGTTTAATAGATTGCTCATAATTTCCTCTTATAAAATAAATTGCGGCCATGCCTAGAATATAAAAAAAAATAAACAAAACCAAAATGAGAAAAAAAATTACAATTGTGTTTTATTGTAGAATTACACATTTACCGTTGTATGACGAAGCCATGGTGCGCAATTCGGATTTACACTCAAACTCATTTGTGTATTTCAGATGCGCATGCAAGTCCTTTGGCTGTAGAAATTGTTTCTGTGGCACGTTTGACGAGCCTTTGTGTTGCCCACTGCCCGTGTTTACAACTGGTATGATACATGACTGACGTATCTTCAACAAGGGCTGTAGAATCTGTCAAAGTACAAAACAAAGAAAAAAATAATAAAACAATAGTTACTTAAAGCCAGCATACGCACAATTTTCATTATTATCGGCGATATCTTTAATATGCCTTGAGCATTGCCCAAATGCTTTCGGAGTACATGCTGGAAACTACTCTCACATAGCGCGTGCTGTTCAGTATAAAATAATTTCTCCAAATTGCTCAACCTTATGCGATGGACCTGATCAGACTGTGGTGGAATTTGCAGTTCTGCATCGACCTTAGATTTACATGTGCGCCACATGCAACGTTGCAAAACATCAACAAGTGTCAATTCTGCTTTATCATGATCATTTACAGCATTCTGCTGCATAACGAAATCATCTACTAATGCTTTCCAACCAGTTGGCGGCGTTAAGGGTTCTGTGAAACCGATAAATTCCAATAAACCACACAAATCATCAATGCTGCGTTGTATGGGCGTGCCAGTAATGGCCCAGCGGTTTATAGCTGCTTGTTGGAAATAAATAGTGTACAATAAATGCAAATAATTTAAAAAACTTTGTTTTTTACCTGGCAGTTGTTTTACCATAGCTGCCACATTTGTAGAATTTGATTCTACCATTTGTGCTTCATCAAGGCATACCCGCCACCACTCGATCATAAGCAATGGTGACAAGCGACGCATTGAGCGTTGCTCATTTCGTGTTACACGATCGGAAACATAAGCGCTGGTGTGATATATCTCACGGCGCAACAGAGAATAATCGGTTAGTACCACATCGTAGGTGGCCAACTCTTTTGGACTAATCCAATTGGCTGCCACTAGTTCATTGTAATCGAAAACTCTAAGAGCTGGTGCAACATGTCTATTTATTTCAGATATCCATTGCCCTTTTATTGTATGAGGTGTCACAATGAATGTGGTTGCAGCTTTTAGCAACGACTTTTGCGTTGTTATGTACCAACAGTTAGGACATAAATATGAATCATTGTTGGCGTTAACATCGAAACCACCAACACATTTTGCATGTTGTTGAAATTTACATCGTTTGCACGTACATAATTCAGTCATTGTTTTTCTTGTGCAAATACAAAATAAATTTGTAGAACGGCGTTTACGTTTTTTCTCCGGCTCCTCATTGTATAAGGTCTCTGATGGTGTAGTATCTGATGTTGTATCGGCAGAATTCTGCAGAGTTGACAGTCCTTGGCCGGATAAAAATCCGGGTCCATTCCTGTTACATAGATCCGACTGTCGTGGGAACGATGTAGCATCTGATAATTGTCGTTGATGTAATAGTAATAATGCCAACATCTCTACCGTTTTTCCCAAACCCATCTCATCTGCAAGTATGCCACCAGCTGGTACCTTAATTGGTGCGGGTTCAGATTCTTGAATATGCCAACTTAATAAATGCTTATATACCGTAGTTTCCCCATCGCGTGCCTGCAGTTGGATATAGTAATTTGGAAAAATTGTGATATTCATTTCCCGTTCTAATAGCCAATGAACTGTACGCGCTTGGTAATCGCATAGTGTGGGCCGAAAGTTATCTGGTAGAATTGGCAGTTTTTGTTTATTACCACTATTTAATTCTAAATGTTTTTCAAATAAAGTATCATAAAGCGCCGTAGTGACATATTCTTGTATTAAATTATGTTTAGAACCTGCGGCATCATTTTCTTCGTTAAAATTTTCTATGTCTTTTGCCTCTCCTATGGGAGTTTTATAATTTTTAAATATATTTGACAGAATGTACTGGTCTTCTAATGAAGGCACAGCTCTATTAATATTATAAGAAACAGCAAGGAAGTTTTCCGCCTTAATTTCATCGATACATTTATCAAGTGTTAATACATGATGTACATTTGTATTTAGTTTTGAAAGCAAATCCGTTGGAAATGGGAACAGCTTAGTCCATTTTTTGTCATCCCATTCAAAACTATTCGATGTAGTCATATAGTTCTCAATCGACTGCTGAGTTGCGCTGTTATCCTCCACTGCTATTTTACATAAAAAAATTTTCTTATGCATTTCGATATTTACTTAAGTTTTTTAAAATTATTTTGTTGTGTATGCGGTTTATTTTCGTACTAAATTATGAGGCAGTTATTTCACAATATCTGTGTATTTTGTCTTCAAGCATCAACTTATTATCTATGATTATTTATCACTTATTGGACAGTTTAATTTAATTTGTATCTCATTTCTACAACAATACCACAACAGCAATGTATAAGTCCTTTACGATGCACAACAGTATTTAAATTGTAAATTTTGCGCACAATTTTTTGTTTATATTTAGTTCTGTTTGTTTTGTTCGTTTCAGCTTCAAACAGCTGTTACAGTGTTGATATACTGCTGTTGTCGCGTTGCCAACAAATACTAATTTAGATACAAATATTCTGAAGAAGGTTAAATTTAAAATAAACCGTCTTGGCCTGGTACGTTACCTAAAATAAAATTGTTCTTGGTGACAATTAACCTATAGGTAAGTACAAGGATACTTTAAAAATATCATAAGCCTGCACGGGACATGACTGCAATGATACCCTGCCAAGGCAACTGGATTACATATCGAAATCAATATAATATAATATAATAAAAGGTTTGGAAGCTGTGAAAACACCAGGAAAAAACTGTCAACATTCTTCGCTATGAAGACGTAAACTCAACTTTTTTAATTATACGAAAAAATATTAATAACTAAATTAAGAGCTTGTTTAAATCAATTATATTTTTATCCTTTTATTCAAGGTGTAGGAAACTCCGCAACATTTTTCGGCATGAGAGCAGAGGTCAACGAAATCGAACCGAGTTATAATTAATTTCCTACCCTGAAAGCAACTGATTGGTTAAGTTCCGTTCAATTACCTAATAGTTCTACCAGAAGTTTCTGTTAAAGTTAAAAGTTGCACGCTGTAAATTATTCGTGTTGATTTGAAAATATACTGGTAATCACTCTTGAGTTATTGCATCTGCTGTAAATACTTTATTGAAGTTTTATTATGACGAAATATGGCTCTTTCCCAAAGTTTGGTTAGCAGCCATCTGTCAGTTAGGTTCTGGTTAACTTAACCAATACCCTTCTTTCGGTAAAGCACCTATTTTTTAACAAAAACGGAACTGATAGATGCATACGAACCAGACAATGAAAAAATTCCCGAATTTGTTTAAGTTTTCGTATATGAGCGCGGTCCAATAAAAACATATACTCACCGAACGATGTTGCCATTATCACATCAGAAATTTGTTATCGGATTTCAAAAATATGGAAAAATAACACTGTTGGTCGGTAGCTCGATTTTTATTATGTGAAATTATATCACGTTGAGCATATCTTTTCTGCCAATGCCAGCATTCAAATTGGTTTCATGAGTTCCAACATGATCAACAAGTCGGTTTTTAATGAATCACTCTCCGAGTTCCTAAACATGGCAATCGAATCCTTGATGCTCATTCGAAATATGTATGTTGGCGGCGATCCCGCAAAGTAAAAATTAAATACTGTAGCAGCCGGAGTTGGGAGTTTAATATGAAGGCAACCTACTTCGTAAACCACGTAAACGCTAAAACTAACGGGGAATGAACCAGGATGAGGTTTAGCGAATATGATGAATTGTGCATGGCGTCTGCAATATGACAGTATTTGTTGAGGATTTTCCCAAAGCTAAAAAATAAACAGTCGAAACAGCGTACTTCACTCGACGAACCTGTTTTGAAATATTTAAATACTGTTCTACCAGCCGGAAAGGTGATGTTCACCGTTCTCTGGCATTCTAAAGATCAGATCTTCATTAAATATCTGTAGAAGGTAAAAATTATCACTTCACAAAGCTGAACACTGACTGGTTCAACCCGATTAACAGAAAAAACAGTCCCAGTTGCTAATGAAAAGTGCTGAGAAAAGTGACCTTAGATTAATAACTGGTGTCGCGCCACCGTATTCTCTAGATTTTTTAAGTGTAAGTTCTTTTTGTTTCCAAACTTGGTGTGGAAAAAATTGAGTCGAATGAGGAAGCTATCGCCACCACGTTGTAAAACTATGTGGACCACCAGGAAATGTATTTTCCAGTCGGGTTAAAGAAGTTGGAGCACCGCTGGGTCAAGTGTACCGAAATAAAAGCGAACTCTGTTAAGAAACAATGGCTAATCGTTTTACTTCTGTGGATTAAGTATTTATTGCATCGCCTTCGTATATTTTGTCATTTATTGCTGCACATGTTTCACTGGCAAACAATGGCACTTTCTTTTATGAGCAACTATTTACACTTATCTCCACCAGCACTTCCAAGTTTGCAACTCATTAATCGCTAAGGTCTCCATTGCGATTCCAGCCATCGGCAGCTAAGTACGAAATCGTTCAACAAACGCTCGCCGCCGAATGCTCTGAAGTTTTCATTGAACCGCCAAAGTACGCGGACGTTTCATACTCGTATAACGCGCGTCGCGGTCGGTTGGAGTGTGCGCAGCAAAGTGGTACCTATGGAAGCCATAAATCAGTTTTGAAAATTTCTCCTGTTAAAATAAAAAAATATTTACCGTTGTTTATATGTTATCGGTAAATATTATTGGAAGCACGTGAGAAAATCGATTTAATGATAAACTTTCCCCCCGTTTCGCTGTATGAACTTTATTTAGTGTGAGTGTTGAGTACCGAGTGTTTTGTTTTTGTGTACAAAAAAACTATAAATATAATATATGGGAATAAATGAAGCGCGCCGTTAATTGTGATTATTTGGTGGTAATTAATTATTTTTAACGATTTTCCCTACACATATACATATATGAATATATGTACGTATGTGTGTTGAATTTACTGTTTAAATGTTAAAAGTTAATTGTATAATTTTTTACAATCAAAGCCAAAGGTATTAGCTATTTATTTATTTCATAACCATGGTTCGTGTTTTAAATGGCGGCAATTAGCCTTTAGCCAAGTATCAATGTCACCTGTATTATGCGCCAGCGTAAACCGTTAGATAAACGAAATTATATTATATGTAATATTCCGTGAAACATGTTCCGCCCCCATATAAAAATATTCGTTAATTGTGAATGTTTACAGTAATGAATACAAGTGGGTGTAAATACATATGTACATACTACATACAAAAGTATATCTCCTAGTAAGTGATTCATTATATAAAATTGGTCGGTTACTTCAAAAGTGGGCTAGGTTTGGTTAAACACAGAATTCGTTAACTTTAGGGGGGGTGGTCCGTTAAGTACTTAGTTTAGAAAAAATTAAAACTTTGAATATATTACGAATTATTTTGCAATATAGTTTCATTTTAACTCGACATACATGAAACAACGACGCTCTGAATTTTTAACTCATCTGAAACTTATTCATTCATCTCAATGCAAGCATTTGTCCTGACAAGCTATTATTTGAATATTGGAAACCAATAACTATCGTACGGAGCCACACATGCTGAATAGCAAAACTCGATATGGCTGTGGGGAGCACGTGCGTTGTCAGAGGAGCACTTTATTTTACACCAAAGAGGTAAAACCATGTATCCTTCTCAATTATTCAATGTACATAGTTCACAATTTGTGAATCCCTCAAGACAGTGGTTTGCGCCATCCATTTTTTTTTTTTTTTGGTATATACCACGCCTTTATCCTTTTGGTGCCTACTATTGGATTCCAATTTTCTTGATTAAAAAGCTCAATAACAGCTAAAAGTGGTATCACTGTCAGGCTTGTCGCTCATTATGGGCAAAACCTGCATTTATTGCTCCGACAGCTATCTCTTAACGCACTAAAAGGTGCTTAAATCGTGACGGAAGGAGAGTCGATAATATTATAGTACGGATAATACTCGTAATAATCCAAAAAGCAAATTATTGCATTCATATGTTATTTTACTAATCGCAGTACAACCGGCCATTATGTATTCAAAGTATTTCAGGGCTGTTCGTCAGACACTAAATGTGTATAAAAAATGTACATATATACATCAAGTATTTAAATAGAAAAAATCTATATCGGACAACTGTTTCATTGATTAAGTAATATGCCGGAAGGAAAATGCTCATCTGGGTATTTTTGGAAGTACAGCTTCGAGCAAAAAAAAAAAAAACAGTGATACTATGTATATGTATATAAAAAAACGATATACATACATATGTATATATATACATATACTGGTATATCCGGCTACGCGTTGCGAACAAAGTTAAAAAAAAAATTAAATATAAACTATCCTATCTCTTATATTGGATTAAATACAGTACTGAATACTGAATATACTGAATACAGTACACCAAATTTTACTTAATCGGTTCACAAGCTTAGGAGTTTACCCGGACCAAATGTAATTTATATCTATACATATGTGTATGAGAAAATCTGAATAAAAAAGAAAAGACCGTGTCCATATTTGAATCAAATTAAATTTTTTATAGCGATATTGTCGCCATTACAATTTCAGTGAATTGAAATAATAATAACTGTTGAAATAAATTGACTGTTGACAACAAGTGACAGATCGCACATCGATTGGTACACGAAAATACTTCTTTGCATTCGTTTCACAAAAGAGAATCTCTCGCGGCTGAAGACGGTCAGTTTTGTTCCTTCTTTTTTTATACTGAGGACTTAATATACCCTAAGTGTGCCACTGTGGACCACGTAGAAGAAAACATCGGAAACCCTATAAAGTATATACATCTTTAATATAAATGATCTGAGTTATGAGCTGAGTCAATTTAGCCATAAAGCAAAAGTTTTCAACCATAATATATTATTTCACTGCAAAATGTCACTAAAACTTGTAATAATACTTAAAAAAATTTTAATTGAATATTAAATTGTGGTCTAACTGTTTGTAAACTAAAAAAATTTAAGTATTATGAAAACCATTCGAAACGAAAGAAAAAATAACAAACATTAAAGGAAAAAAGTTATGGATGATCTGTGGGCGGAAAAACGAAGTGGTTAAATTTTTAAGGGTTCATAATGGCTTATCCACTTCCGGCAAAACTAATAGTTCTATAGAAAAAACGTATACTGCAATAAAAATATATATAATTTTTATATAGAGACTTTTTTCACGTAACCTCAAGATTTGAAAAATTCAAATAACCAAGTTTTTTGCTTTTTGNAACCTCAAGATTTGAAAAATTCAAATAACCAAGTTTTTTGCTTTTTGTATTTTTATCTTGCACTTACTTACTTTCTTAAGTCCTAACCCCACTGTTTTTTATTTAAAGTATTTATTTTTTCTCCATATATTGATATATCAAATAAAAACTCTAATTTCAAGTCAAAATATCAATTTTTCAGTAGGCTTTATGTTTGTGGAATCCATTTCTATAGTCTAAAGTACCAAATATGTTGGCGTTGCAATTTTTCTAGCTGCAACTGTATACGACAATATTGCCGTGAATATCCAGCCAACGTGCCCAGCATTTTTAATTAAAAACTGATTGTTACTTTAATTTTTTATTTATCAACACACTTATTCAAAACACATAAATATACATACACACATATATGTATATCGCAATGTTATGTCAGTAGACTTTTACAAAAAAGCCAATTCGCTCCCAGATTAACCGACAAGGTGACTAATGAAGCCGGCGTACACTCGAAGACGCAACAAAAAACGTTGCAGTGGAATTAACAATGAATAAAATCGAAAAAAGGGCGCAGAATTCATTGCCTTCCGTTGTGTGCATAATTAATTAATACAACATTTACAATAACATTAATACATAATAACAATAACAACAACAATAATAAGATAATAATTATAATAAAGCATATCATGGCTTGTGCTATCACCGGCAGATAGCCGTCGTGCATGAATGTATGTAGATAACGGTATTTTGTGTCTGCGCATCTGTGTGGAGTAATAAAAAGCCGAATTTAGTTATCATATCAACGATAAATTAAACATGTAAATATCGGCAATAATAAAGAATTACCTGGAACTCATGCATTCTCCGATATATTTATATCCACAACAATAACAATAACAGCTAGTCTTCGCAATTGCTTGGTTTGTTGTGGGTGGCATCAGCGAGTGGATTTACAATAAACCAGTGGGTGTGCAGCTGGTGCTTTTAGAGCAGAGTGAATTTCGGTGTCGCATTTGGTGGTAGAATTATTTGGTAAGTCTTTTCTACATATGCAAACAATTTTGAAAAATTTGTACAGTGGTTATGAAGATTGTAGTATTAGAGTAAAGATATCGGGCACGTTTCCGATTACTTTGGCGGAGGGGTAAAAAAACCGAATTTCCAGAGGAGGAATATCCAAAAATAATATAAAAATAACTAATATTTTTCAAAATATTCACGTTTAAAAATTCAAAAATTTGGAATAATAACACAAGGTATTTCTCTATTTTCCATTAAATTTATTCACGTTTTTCACTCTGTATATTTAAATATATACACTCTAAACATTCAAATAAGTTCACATTTCAATTTTATTTTGTAATATTTCACCTAAATTTATTAATTTAAAAATCACTTAGCGAATTTGGCGTTGCAAAGGTTAGATGGCTTACAGTTATGAGGAAAACGAGCGTTGCCACATCTTAAACACCAAATATGTAGGATTCTTAACGATTTTTCTTTGTTTGCTTTTTTGCGTGATTCTTTTTTCTACATTAATTATAATAAAAAATACTTTCTAACATTTTTTAAGTTATAATGGAGTTGTGAAAACTTTTTCCACATATTATACATTTTATATGTATAATATGTGATTTTTATTTAATAAACACATCTAATTAAAACTCTATGATAATATAGTATTATAAAATTTATATAATATCATGTTGGGATGACTGAAGTACTTTAAAAAAATAACCTTGGCCGAGCGAATACCCGGGTGGACTGAAGTACTTTTGCGGAGTACTCCTTTCGGCGTTAAAAATAAAAAATATATATTGAGTTTTTGTTATAAAGTTGTTAAAGTGGTTATATTTGTTGGTTACCATGCACTCATATTGAACGAAAATTTGAATTTTCGTACTGTACTAATATACTTTACTCTTTATTACGTAATATTATTAATATATAATATTACTCATACATATGTACATAC
>NW_017534520.1:269461-274160 GCF_001853355.1 Bactrocera latifrons | reverse complement strand
CATGTATATAATATTACTTATTTAAAAATGAAATATCCATATGCATGAATAGAGGAATTCTTGCGAAAAAGAGGAATTTCAGCGAATTGCCTTAACATCACATGGCAGCGCTCCATTTCGTCGTAATTTTTGGTAAACAAATGGGGTTAAAACGAGTGCAAAATGTAATATTTAAAATGCAGATTTTTTAGGTAAAAAACCTGCTAAAAGTGTAAGATATGGAGTGATTTACAAGCTTATAGTGTAATTTGATTAATTTGAAGTGAAAAATGTGACTAAAGTGTGTTTAATACGGTGAAATAGCGTTTGCGAATTTTTGAACTTTAAGGTCGAATATCTCCTAAACTAAGCGTTTGTGGTACCTATAGCCCTGTATATTTTTTAATCAGGAGGACTTCCTCTTTCCAACGGCACCTTCAGATCGCGGCGCCAAAGAAATCGGAATTGTGCCAGATATCGATATTTATTTAGAATTTTTAACAAAGGAAGATAATTATTTTTATTGGGCAATATAACTTTATATTGCTTTTGCTAATATCTCGCCAAACTAGGAGCATAGTTTAAATATTACGAGAGTTACCTTTTATATTTTGGGATTAGAAAACAAAAAATATCAATAATCGAAAATTGTTTTTATCGTTTTTTTCAAAATATTCTACATTAAGATCTATACACTTTGCAAAGGACTTTGGCACCTGAGTTCTAAACGCCCCTTCAGGTGCTGAAAAGCGTTAACCTCTTAGTTTATATTTTACGTACGGGAATAAAGGTCAGGACTATACGATGGATGACTCATCAAATCGATGTTTTGAGTGCTCAGTTGTTTCAGTCGACGTATAAGAGCACGCATTGTCGTGCTGAAGACTTTTCGTCTTCGGCAGAAGTTTCCGAAACAACTGATTTTGGACGACCTTCAAGATATGTCTTGGAGTTATCCACGACCTCGATTGATACCATCGTTAACACTTGTTCTTTATGGAGCTTCATTGCCAAAAATTTAAATAAGTTCATCCCTGCACTGTTGTTCAGAAGAGAATAGTAGTTTTAGTTACTGTAAACAGCACAAATAACATAAAAATGTCAAACTTGCTATATTTAGTTCAACAACTGTGATTATAAGGCACATTTTAAGTCGTAGATCGAAAAAGTATTTTCTTCATTATTTTCACACATTTTTAAACAGCTGTAACTTTTTTTCAACCTCAACGAATTTATTTATTTTTTTAAATAAATAAAGCTTCAAATCTCACCTTTCAAACACTATGTCATACCATAATGTGATTGGTACCACTGGAGATATACGACTGCAACGACATCTATTGACAAAATACGAAAAGACTTTTTCGACTACCCAAACAGAAACATGGGATAATATAAGTACTATATCTGAAATATACTATTATTTTAACACAACATGAGTCAAATGGCTGGCTTTATTGGACAAAGCTAAATATCGGTCGGTATATCGATTATTGTGATACTTACATATGTATATGCCCGAAGTCCCGTCAATAGTCTGATGATTGCTGCCGCACACTTCACTTTTTATATAACTCACAAAAAAGCGGGTCAAATATTGTTGGTATTGATGAAGCGGAATATTTAGAGCATATTAGGGGAGTTGGTGAAAAGTGAAGGTTAGTATCTTATTGCGACACTTTGTATGCAGGACGTATGTTTAATATGTCATGACTTATTCTAGATGAATAGAAGTTTCATATGTTACAATATCCAGAACGAAGTTGTACAAGGGTCGCTGTGGTTGTTCGAAAAAGTCCCCCGATTGGGTGTAAGTAATAAATACCGTCTTATGCGGAGTGAAGGCGTGCAAACTATTAAACGTAACACCCCTATGTTTTGTGTTATTGACTATCGGAGCAGAGATGGTCAACTCTCATGCCATTGCAAGTCAGAGAGCAATTGACGGAATTCAGGAGGTTGTCACGTTTAGCAATTGGAAAAGAGGAACGGTCAGATTGAAATCCTATCAAAAAACTACGTAAACGGAGGAATTCGTTGCACGCGTTCAAGGCAACTAATAAAAAGTGTAAACGTATTTGATGAAACGTTTTGTAATATGATGCATGATATAATTAATTATCAATGGAAAATTATTTACTAATTGTTAGTTACATGCTTAAATTCCTTTATTAAGTATTGAAAGTTCAAAGGTCAATTGTTTTATTTTACGATAAAAAGATTTAAATTGTTTTTCTGTATATTGAACGATCACTATATAGTAGTTTCTAATCTTAATAAAAAATATATATCACGTCGTAGAACACTTTCAGTTACAACAAGTCAACGGATATTTTTAATGTATCGCATCACTATTTTAGTGCTTTTTTTTGGCGTTAAAGCCATAAAATCCGTATAAATAGCATCGAATTATTACTAAAAAGCAATAAATTTGTATATCTTGTTAGTTTAGAAAATAAATATTTTTAATATTCTATTGTACTGAGTTTTACAATAGCGAGGTATCGTTTCGGTCATTTTTATCATGTCATGATCTGTAATTTTTTTCATTGCATTTTCCCAATTGCAACTTTTTGTACGCTTTTGCCATTTTATGACCGTAATAGTCATCCACCTGTACTCGCTAAAATTTCTTTACATAATGTTCAAGTATCAATAAGACAAAACATCGCTCGAAGTAATGAAGATATTGCTAAATATCACAATTTGTCAATTCCAAGACGTTATCTAGAATTAAGACGATCTCAAACCATTCTCTGGGGCCGTTACAGTCAATAAAGATTGGTAAAGATCGATGATAACCAACTTTTTATGGCCGCAATTGGAAGAAGATGATCTTACAACATCTGGTGCCACACAGCACGTTCAACCGAATTATAGCGAGAAGGGTTTGGAGTTTCGAGATTTGATTTAAGAAATTTTGACATTGAATGGCCTCCAATAAGTTGTGATTTAACACCATTAGGCTAATTTTTGTGTTGTAATTTGAAGGCATTGGTATTTATCAATAAACCAGTCTTTCTTCAAGCTTTAGAAGCCTAAATTTAACGTGCTATTCATGTCATACGACGTGATTTAGTGGAAAAAGTCGTGGCGACCATTTGAATAATGTTATGTTCATAACTTAATTGTATCGATTGCACTTCACATTAAATTAAAAAAAATATATTAATTTCCATAACAATTAGCGTGTTTTTTGTTTTTTATAATCGTATCACTCTTATTGGAAATTTGTTAATTAAAAAGAAGAAAGCAATCAATATGAGTTTCAGCAGGTTATTATGCATTCTCTGGACTGTGAACCTATATCAAAAGGAAGTGGTATAGAATAGAATCTAAAGGAGTATTTTCGAATGGCCAAACTTTGGAGAGTACAAACAAACAAATAGCCTAAATGATCAATGGTTGTCAATTCAACTGGATATTTTTGTTATTGCTTCCATTAAAGATGTTTTTGTCAACAGAGAAGGGACAATTAACAAAGCTTAAATAAAGCAAACGAGTAAGGTTCCAGTTAAAAGTAGAAAAAATTGTAAATCGAAAAATTTTATTTTTCTTTATAATATTATTTCGGTTAGCCAAAGTCTAGAACAATAAGTTACATGCCAGTAAAATTTCTGAAAAGCTTTGTTAAAGGTCTGAATAATATAAAATAAACTGAAAATTTACTAGTATTCCAATCATTTAAATAAATTGTAAAGTAGTAAATATTCATTGAAAGTCACGAAAGTTATTTTCAGACGTGTTAAAAAGCACGCCAAGTCAAATACAATTGCTTACATAATATATGGTGTATATATAATATATGTTTATATATCTTGATTTAAACTTAAATGGCGCCACGAGCTTCAACGTATAAATATTTACTAACAAAACAGAGTTCACATGTTAATTATAACTGTGAAATAATTCAAATCGTCGACCCATTAAGTAATTACAGATAAGTGTAATGTCTTTTAATCACGATCTATAAATGTCTGTATCTAAATACGTATGTATGTATATAYGTTGTCATTATGTCCATTGATTTATTTATGCACGATTGATATTCACATAATGATTTAATAAAAAAATCATTTATTTTTATATAGATACATATGTATATATATATTCATAAAGTAAATGTTCGTTCATTTACGCATTATACTCGTAAAACTATTTAGCATTAGACTGGTCGGTTGTTCTACCAAGAATTTTGAATATGGATACAATTACATCAACCGTAATTTTGTCCAAAAATACAAGGTGCGTTCCAAAGTAAACAGGAATCTAGCGTCTCCTGGTTAGAATCTGCTATCTTTAGCGATTGTCCAGTGAGAATACCATGACATTTCATCGATTGGAAGTGAAGTTATTGCGTTTTAACTATCAGTATGTTGAATGAATGAATGATGATGAGGAATGCATTGCGACCTTTGGTCTATTCTGCCCTCTCCTTCTTTACATTGCCTCGCTTAGCCCCAGCCCATTAATGAACTCCAGTAAACTCCTAGGCGCTAGCGAGGCAATGCGATCCCTATCCGGAAATAGAACTCCAAGGGCTTTGGCTCTGCGACTACAGACTGCTGTGCAGTCGATCAGCAGATGCTCCKGAGTTTCAGGCTCCCTRTCACAGAAMCGGCAGTTGGCGCAAGCTGATAGGCCCATTCTGTGCAGATGCCCATTCAGCTTACAGTGGCCAGTATACCATGCGACTAACAGCCTGAGTTTGCTCTTGGGG
>NW_017534520.1:268130-269436 GCF_001853355.1 Bactrocera latifrons | reverse complement strand
TGAACCTTTTCAGGTTGTAACCTCCCATTAGCAGCTTGGCGTGTCTCACACCATGAGTTTGTCACCAGTGCTCTTCCCTTCCTGCTCTTTCCTTTTTACGGAGCAGCTCCTTGATCTTGTGGGGACCCACTAATGTGAAGGGTTCGGGTCCTACCATCCTGGTGGAGGCTGCGGAGCGGGCGAGCTCGTCTGCCAGTTCAATGCCGGCTATACCTTTGTGACCAGGCACCCATGGTTTCTCTCCGCAAGGCTATTCAGCCTCTCCCTGCACTCCTGCACTAGAAGAGACTTGAACTCGTAAGAGGAGATCACCTTCAGCGCCGCTTGACTATCGCTTAGAATAGCTATACGCTCATTACGATAGTTGCGATGGAGGTTAATTTCTATGCACCGGCTTATAGCATACACGTCTGCCTGGAAAATGCTCGGGAACTCCCCCACGGATACTGGGAGCCTAGTGCGTGGGCCCACAATCCCTGCGCCGATTCCCTCCGACATTTTAGAGCCATCTGTGTACCACCTAATAGTACTGTTCCTCAACATCCGCTCGAGG
Organism: Bactrocera latifrons; assembly: GCF_001853355.1. Classification (NCBI taxonomy): domain Eukaryota; kingdom Metazoa; phylum Arthropoda; class Insecta; order Diptera; family Tephritidae; genus Bactrocera; species Bactrocera latifrons. The sequence continues at coordinate 268,883 of NW_017534520.1, read as the reverse complement.
TTGGAGTCGTTCCAATCCTCTTTGCTACCGAGGGTAACCTTAAACCTCTTCCTTAGGTTTACCTTTTTAGTAGTACTATCCCTCGGGAGGAGGACCAGTGGTAACTTGCCACTTATCTCCTCCATCCTCCGGGATGAGACTATTTTTCCTTTTCCCCACCCCTCTGCGGTATTTGCAGAAGAGTGTGTTTGGCTAAGAGACCGATGACCAGATGAAGCGGAGTAAGTTCAAGAAGAACCTCCAGTGCCGCCGTTGGACAGGTTTGCATTGCACCCGTCATGCAGACACAGGTAAGCCTCTGCAGCTTCAGTAGTTGTGTCCTAACCGATGTTCGCGACGCTACTGAGGCCCAGGCTACCGCCCCATATGTGATTATCGGTCGTACTATCATGGTGTACAACCATCTAACTATTCTTGGCGTTAAACCCCAGGACCTTCCTGCCAGGCGATTACACACCATTAAAGCCTTTGTCGCCTTGACCAAAGTCAGGTTTACGTGCTGCTTCCACCTCAGCGTGGAGTCTAACGTTAAACCGAGGTACTTAACACTGCTGGTCATCCCTATTTCACTACCTCCCAGTAGGACATTCCTGAGGCCGGGTAGAGTCCTGCGTCTTGTAAATGGGATTAGAGACGTCTTGGAGGGGTTGATATTTAGTTCAACCTCTCTGCACCACCCCTTCGCTAGGTTGAGACCTCTTTGGATCAAGTCCCAAAGAGTGTCTTCAAATCTCCCTCTTGCCATAATGACAA